>NC_034182.2:37258395-37483421 GCF_002021735.2 Oncorhynchus kisutch
GCATGTTAGGGGAATGTTAGTCTGACATGTTAGGGGAATGTTAGTCTGACATGTTAGGGGAATGTTAAGGGAATGTCCTCCGTATGAACTAGTTGTAATATTAGTAGTTAACAAAGATCAGAAGAATGTTGCGTGTTGAGAATTGCAGGCGATTGTGCAACTCGCTATTCAGGTAGGATGCAACAATTTTTGTTGTATTTATTTCTATATACAGTATAAGTAATTTGTTTTATCATTATTGTAAATCATTTTTATTATTGTCGGCCATTTCTATTAAACCAGTTCTTTTAAATATGCAAAACTTGTTTTTGTTTCATTCTGTTTCATTGGCTAACTTATGTTAAATCTGTGTTTTTTAATTGTGTGCTCCGTATTTAGTTTAATAAAATGTGTTATTAGTAGGCCTTTTGTAAAAAAAAAAAAAAATAATTTGTCTATTGCTGTCATATGTTTGTTATGGTAAGCACTAAATGCTGCAACCTGTTATATAACTGGTTTAAACCAGTTCCATTTTGTTGAGGATTTTCTTGGACCAAATTTAAGCGCCAACTGTCATGTTGTGTTTGCCGCAATGTAATATCCTGCATGTATTTTCCCTCTAAACAATAGCTTGACTTAGCTAATAAAGTTTAGAGATGTTTGAACGTTTGGTGCTGTGCGGCTATTAGCCCATTTCTTGCAGGCCAACGATATGAAAGGCAGTGCTCTCGCCGGCACCCCCGGCAGTTCAACTTGAAGTGAGGAAGAATGTTTTAGGCTTACCATAGTTACTCCTGTAATGTAACAATATAATGGTTATATTTATAAAAAAATATATATTATATTTGAAAATGTACAAATTAGCCAACTTTTGTACACCTCTAGCTGTAGTAGCATATCTGACAAGGATACAGAAATTAATGTTGTTGTCTTAGCCACTGGCATCTCTCTGTCGCTTTCTCTCTCCCTCTTTCTCTCCCTGTCTCTCTTTCTCTCTCGGCAGGCCCAAGCTTCTCTTCCTTTTTATATACTGAACAAAAATATAAACGCAATGATTTTACTGAGTTACAGTTCATATAAGGAAGTCAGTCTAGATAAATTCATTAGGCCCTAATCTATGGATTTGCTGTAATGGGTGGGTCTGGGAGGGTGTAGGCCCACCCACTTGGGAGCCAGGCCCAGCCAATCAGAATGAGTTTTTCCCCACAAAAGGGCTTTTTTACAGACATAAATACTCCTCAGTTTCATCAGCTGTCTGGGTGGCTGGACTCAGACGATCCCGCAGGTGAAGAAGTCGGATGTGGAGGTCCTGGGTTGGCGTGGTTACACGTGGTCTGAGGTGAAGAAGCCGGATGTGGAGGTCCTGGATTGGCGTGGTTACACGGGGTCTGAGGTTGTGAGGCCAGTTGGACGTCCTGCCAAATTCTTTATAACAACATTGCTTATGGTTGAGAAATGAACATTCAATTCTCTGGCAACAGCTCTGGTGGACATTCCTGCTGTCAGCATGCCAATGGAATGCCACAAAAATTTGAGACGTCTGTGGCATTGGGCTGTGTGACTAAACTGCACATTTTAGAGTGGCCTTTTATTGTCCCCAGCACAAGGTGGACCTGTGTAATTTATCATGCTGTTTAATCAGCTTCTTGATATGCCACACCTGTCAGGTAGATGGACAAAGGAGAAATGCTCACTAACAGGGATGTAAACACATTTGTTTACAGAAATAAGTTTAATTAAACACGGGACCAACACTTCACGTTGCGTTTATATTTTAGTTTTATCTCGTACTGTGGACGCCTATAGGCCTGTGCATGCAATGCCCTGATGCAATTTACTGCTAAAATCCAACAGCGAACTGTGAGGTGGACAATTGTTTGAGGAAAGGAAAAACCAATAAAACAACAGGCTATAAAGTTTTCCATGGAAACACAAGGAATAGTGTTTTTGTAATTAGTTACAGGCTTTTTTTTTGTGTGGTAATTTGTGCAATATCCCTCATTTATTGACGTCTCTGGCTGTGTGGGTGGATACCCTAATGGGTTACGAACCCAATGCATTATGGATGACCGGTACGTTTCTCAAATGTCCGATTTTTAAATTAAATCTTCCTGGCCACTTGTCTGGTGCCAAAATGTACTGATGAATATCCTGGTGTGTTTATTATTATATATTTTTTAAAATATATATATATATATTTTTTTACCTCCAGTAAGATCAAATTCTTATTTGCATAAGGGGAGTGATGGTCCTTTGGTGGTTTGTTGCACCACAGAAACCCTTTCTAATTTACATCACCCCCCCCCCCCCGCTATCTAAAACACTGCCAGGCTCCTAGAGGGGTTGGTTGGGGGAGTGTCGCTCTATAAACTCTGACCCCCTTTTCCCCATGGAGAGGGAAAGAAAGGGGGATGAAGATAGAAAGAGGGAAGGGCATTGAGGGTGCAGATGAAAGAAGAACATCAACTCAATGCTCTCTGAATGGTCTCGCTCTCTCCCCCCCCCACTGGGCAGAGCACTTCTTTCACACAACCCACACTCTGAGGCCTAATTTACATCTGAATGTAAATGTGTGTGTGAGAGACTCGTTCTGTCCTGTAGGCTACAGTTATATACATTTCCCAGTATTATATTGTTGTTATCAGTATTGGCTACACAGCCCCCCCCCCCCCCACAGAAAAAGGGGGTGTAAAAATAAGTGACTTTTCTTAACCCAGGATGAGTATTTTCAACACCGAGGAGTCAATGAGCTTTAGTTTCTGAATTAAATCGGAGTGTAAAACGATGCAGTCATTGCAGTGGAAATTCAACTCGATTCAGTGGAATTTTAACACAATTTTGAGTCAAATTAATAACTCTGAAAATGTGACACTACCTAAAGAGTAACTTCAACACTATCTAGACTGGGACCTAATGTTATCTAAACAGTGTTAAATTAACCCTTTTATTTGACTGTGTAGTAGGCCCTAGTAGTGTTTAGGGTAGTGGACATAGCCCTAGTAGTGTTTAGGGTAGTGGACATAGCCCTAGTAGTGTGTTTAGGGTAGTGGACATAGCCCTAGTAGAAGTGTAGAATGGAAACCCAGTGAAAAGTCCACTCATGAAGATGCCTGAGACCAGCGGCCTACATATGGAAAAACCATCTCCAACTATTTTCTTGTGGGCTGACCGACAGCTCAGAGTCCACCCATAGAGATGGATTGCCACAGTTTGGGATCTAAATTTGACCAGTGATTCCTCTTCAGAAAACCTGTCATTTCACTCTTGAGTCCTACGTTCTATCCTCAGACAACGTCAGAGTCCAGACTACTATGTCTGGGAGGTGATAAAAGCCACGATAGAAAAAGGAGTGAATCAAAACGCAGTGATTCAGAGATGAGACCCCCAGTAGACACAGACTGGTACTGTTCAACACTAAGTCTTGACTGTGTGGTGGAGTCATCTCTCCTGTACTTTCTGTTTGGGGAGATGGTTATTTACTGCTCTGGGCTCTGAGCAGTACTGTTCTGTAGGTGGTACTGTTCTGTAGATGGTACTGTTCTGTAGATGGTACTGTTCTGTAGATGGTACTGTTCTGTAGGTGGTACTGTTCTGTAGGTGGTACTGTTCTGTAGATGGTACTGTTCTGTAGGTGGTTCTGTTCTGTAGGTGGTACTGTTCTGTAGGTGGTACTGTTCTGTAGGTGGTACTGTTCTGTAGGTGGTACTGTTCTGTAGGTGGTTCTGTTCTGTAGGTGGTACTGTTCTGTAGATGGTACTGCTCTGTAGGTGGTACTGTTCTGGGCTCTGTAGATGGTTCTGTAGGTGGTACTGCTCTGTAGATGGTACTGCTCTGTAGGTGGTACTGCTCTGTAGGTGGTACTGCTCTGTAGGTGGTACTGCTCTGTAGGTGGTACTGCTCTGGGTTCTGTAGATGGTACGGTTCTGTAGATGGTACGGCTCTGTAGATGGTACGGCTCTGTAGATGGTACTGTTCTGGGTACTGTAGATGGTTCTGTTCTGTAGATGGTACTGTTCTGTAGATGGTATTGTACTGTAGATGGTACTGTTCTGTAGATGGTACTGTAGATGGTACGGTTCTGTAGATGGTACTGCTCTGTAGATGGTACTGTTCTGTAGATGGTTCTGTAGATGGTTCTGTAGATGGTACTGCTCTGTAGATGGTACTGTTCTGGGCTCTGTAGATGGTTCTGTAGATGGTACTGTTCTGGGCTCTGTAGATGGTACGGCTCTGTAGATGGTACGGCTCTGTAGATGGTACTGTTCTGTAGATGGTACTGCTCTGTAGATGGTACTGTTCTGGGTTCTGTAGATGGTACTGCTCTGTAGATGGTACTGCTCTGTAGATGGTTCGGTTCTGTAGATGGTACTGTTCTGGGCTCTGTAGATGGTACGGCTCTGTAGATGGTACTGTTCTGTAGATGGTACTGTTCTGTAGATGGTTCTGTAGATGGTTCTGTAGATGGTACTGCTCTGTAGATGGTTCTGTTCTGTAGATGGTACTGTTCTGGGCTCTGTAGATGGTTCTGTAGATGGTACTGCTCTGTAGATGGTACGGTAGATGGTACTGCTCTGTAGATGGTTCTGTTCTGTAGATGGTACTGTAGATGGTACTGTTCTGTAGATGGTACTGTTCTGTAGATGGTACGGCTCTGTAGATGGTACTGTTCTGTAGATGGTACTGTTCTGTAGATGGTTCTGTAGATGGTACTGCTCTGTAGATGGTTCTGTTCTGTAGATGGTACTGTTCTGGGCTCTGTAAATGGTTCTGTAGATGGTACTGTTCTGGGCTCTGTAGATGGTACGGCTCTGTAGATGGTACGGCTCTGTAGATGGTACGGCTCTGTAGATGGTACTGTTCTGGGTTCTGTAGATGGTACTGCTCTGTAGATGGTACTGCTCTGTAGATGGTTCGGTTCTGTAGATGGTACTGTTCTGGGCTCTGTAGATGGTACGGCTCTGTAGATGGTACTGTTCTGTAGATGGTACTGTTCTGTAGATGGTTCTGTAGATGGTTCTGTAGATGGTACTGCTCTGTAGATGGTTCTGTTCTGTAGATGGTACAGTTCTGGGCTCTGTAGATGGTTCTGTAGATGGTACTGCTCTGTAGATGGTTCTGTTCTGTAGATGGTACTGTTCTGGGCTCTGTAGATGGTACGGTAGATGGTACTGCTCTGTAGATGGTTCTGTTCTGTAGAAGGTACTGTAGATGGTACTGTTCTGTAGATGGTACTGTTCTGTAGATGGTATTGTACTGTAGATGGTACTGTTCTGTAGATGGTTCTGTAGATGGTTCTGTAGATGGTACTGCTCTGTAGATGGTTCTGTTCTGTAGATGGTACTGTTCTGGGCTCTGTAGATGGTTCTGTAGATGGTACTGCTCTGTAGATGGTTCTGTTCTGTAGATGGTACTGTTCTGGGCTCTGTAGATGGTACGGTAGATGGTACTGCTCTGTAGATGGTTCTGTTCTGTAGATGGTACTGTAGATGGTTCTGTTCTGTAGATGGTACTGTAGATGGTTCTGTTCTGTAGATGGTACTGTAGATGGTACTGTTCTGTAGATGGTACTGCTCTGTAGATGGTTCTGTTCTGTAGATGGTACTATTCTGGGCTCTGTAGATGGTTCTGTAGATGGTACTGTTCTGTAGATGGTACCGTTCTGGGTTCTGTAGATGGTACGGCTCTGTAGATGGTACTGTTCTGTAGATGGTACTGCTCTGTAGATGGTACTGTTCTGGGTACTGTAGATGGTTCTGTTCTGTAGATGGTACTGCTCTGTAGATGGTTCTGTAGATGGTACTGTTCTGTAGATGGTTCTGTAGATGGTTCTGTAGATGGTACTGCTCTGTAGATGGTTCTGTAGATGGTACTATTCTGGGCTCTGTAGATGGTACTGTTCTGTAGATGGTACTGTTCTGGGTTCTGTAGATGGTGCCGCTCTGTAGATGGTACTGTTCTGTAGATGGTACTGTTCTGGGTTCTGTAGATGGTTCTGCTCTGTAGATGGTACTGCTCTGTAGATGGTCCTGTTCTGTAGATGGTACTGTTCTGGGTTCTGTAGATGGTACTGTTCTGTAGATGGTACTGTTCTGTAGATGGTTCTGTAGATGGTACTGCTCTGTAGATGGTTCTGTTCTGTAGATGGTACTGTTCTGGGCTCTGTAGATGGTTCTGTAGATGGTTCTGTAGATGGTACTGCTCTGTAGATGGTTCTGTTCTGGGCTCTGTAGATGGTTCTGTAGATGGTACTGTAGATGGTACTGCTCTGTAGATGGTTCTGTTCTGTAGATGGTACTGTAGATGGTACTGCTCTGTAGATGGTACTGTTCTGGGCTCTGTAGATGGTACTGTAGATGGTACTGCTCTGTAGATGGTTCTGTTCTGTAGATGGTTCTGTTCTGGGCTCTGTAGATGGTTCTGTAGATGGTACTGTAGATGGTACTGCTCTGTAGATGGTTCTGTTCTGTAGATGGTTCTGTTCTTTAGATGGTACTGCTCTGTAGATGGTTCTGTTCTGTAGATGGTACTGCTCTGTAGATGGTTCTGTTCTGTAGATGGTACTGTGGATTCTTATTTCTCTGTGGTTTTCGGCTGTTAAAGATTGTGTGCGTGTGTGTGTGTTTGTTTAGCGGAGTGCTTCAGGCTGGAGGCCAACAGTTAAAGGTCTCCCTATAGAGCTCCGTATGGAGCAGTGACACCCGCTTGATGTTGGAAGGCGGTCAGAGAGGGAACGAAATACAAGGAAAGAGAGAGAGAGAGAACGAGCGCTAGTTTTTTTTCTCTGGTTTCCCCTCTGTCATTAAACTCTCCCAAGTGAAAGCTGGTGCTGTGTGGACCCTGCCAGAACCAGCCGTGTGTGTGCTTTCAGTGCTTTGCCTCAGGCGACCCAACCAGAACTACACACACACACAACCCCCCCCCCCCCCCCCCTGCCTAAGCCCGCACGTTATCCCTTAGAGGGGCATCCCAGAGAAGCCACCAGCCATCTGGACCCAGACAGTCAGTGAGTTCCAAGTTTAACTCTCCTACTCTGCCTCTTTCAAGGAAAGGGGAACGTTTCCCAGTGCAGACAAGCCTGATAATCAATCTCCCTTTTCTTCTTTCTTTCTACCAATCAATCAGTCAGTCAACCAGGCAATGTATTTTTAATGATCAAACACAGTTTATTTCTATAGTGCGTCAGGGTATTTGTCAGAAAGCACAACAGCCTTTTATTTTGTCTCTCTCTCTCTATATCCTCTCCTCCAGTCTCTCTCCATTTCTCTCTCTCTTTATCCTCTCCGCAGTCTCTCTTTATCCTCTCCTCAGTCTCTCTCTATCCTCTCCTCAGTCTCTCTCTCCTCAGTCTCTCTCTTTATCCTCTCCTCAGTCTCTCTCTCTTTATCCTCTCCTCAGTCTCTCTCTCTTTATCCTCTCCTCAGTCCCTCTCTCTTTATCCTCTCCTCAGTCTCTCTCTTTATCCTCTCCTCAGTCTCTCTCTCTTTATCCTCTCCTCCAGTCTCTCTCTCTTTCTTTATCCTCTCCTCCAGTCTCTCTCTCTTTCTTTATCCTCTCCTCCAGTCTCTCTCTCTTTCTTTATCCTCTCCTCCAGTCTCTCTCTCTTTCTTTATCCTCTCCTCCAGTCTCTCTCTCTTTCTTTATCCTCTCCTCCAGTCTCTCTCTCTTTCTTTTATCCTCTCCTCCAGTCTCTCTCTCTTTCTTATCCTCTCCTCCAGTCTCTCTCTCTTTCTTTATCCTCTCCTCCAGTCTCTCTCTCTTTCCTTTATCCTCTCCTCCAGTCTCTCTCTCTTTCTTTATCCTCTCCTCCAGTCTCTCTCTCTTTCTTTATCCTCTCCTCAGTCTCTCTCTCTTTCTTTATCCTCTCCTCCAGTCTCTCTCTCTTTCTTTATCCTCTCCTCCAGTCTCTCTCTCTTTCTTTATCCTCTCCTCCAGTCTCTCTCTCTTTCTTTATCCTCTCCTCCAGTCCTCTCTCTCTTTCTTTATCCTCTCCTCCAGTCTCTCTCTCTTTCTTTATCCTCTCCTCCAGTCTCTCTCTCTTTCTTTATCCTCCTCCTCAGTCTCCTCTTTATCCCTCCTCCAGTCTCTCTTTATCCTCTCCTCCAGTCTCTCTTTATCCTCTCCTCCAGTCTCTCTTTATCCCTTCCTCCAGTCCTCTCTCTCTCTTTATCCTCTCCAGTCTCTCTTTATCCTCTCTCCAGTCTCTCTCTCTCTCTCTCTATCCTCCTCCCAGTCTCTCTCTCTCTCTATCCTCCTCTCCAGTCTCTCTCTCTCTCTCTCTCTCTCTCTCTCTCTCTTTATCCTCTCCTCCAGTCTCTCTTTATCCTCTCCTCCAGTCTCTCTCTCTTTCTTTATCCTCTCCTCCAGTCTCTCTCTCTTTCTTTATCCTCTCCTCCAGTCTCTCTCTCTCTCTATCCTCTCCTCCAGTCTCTCTCTCTCTCTATCCTCTCCTCCAGTCTCTCTCTCTCTCTATCCTCTCCTCCAGTCTCTCTCTCTTTCTTTATCCTCTCCTCCAGTCTCTCTCTCTTTCTTTATCCTCTCCTCCAGTCTCTCTCTCTTTCTTTATCCTCTCCTCCAGTCTCTCTCTCTTTCTTTATCCTCTCCTCCAGTCTCTCTCTCTCTTTATCCTCTCCTCCAGTCTCTCTCTCTCTTTATCCTCTCCTCCATCTCTCTCTCTCTCTCTCTATCCTCTCCTCAGGTGTCTCTCTCTCTCTCTCTCTCTTTATCCTCTCCTCCAGTCTCTCTTTATCCTCTCCTCCAGTCTCTCTCTCTCCTCAGTCTCTCTCCCTCTCTTTATCCTCTCCTCCAGTCTCTCTCTCTCTCTCTCTCTCTCTCTATCCTCTCCTCCAGTCTCTCTCTCTCTTTATCCTCTCCTCCAGTCTCTCTCTCTCTTTATCCTCTCCAGTCTCTCTTTATCCTCTCCTCCAGTCTCTCTCTCTCTCTCTCTATCCTCCTCTCCAGTCTCTCTCTCTCTCTATCCTCCTCTCCAGTCTCTCTCTCTCTATCCTCCTCTCCAGTCTCTCTCTCTCTCTCTCTCTCTCTTTATCCTCTCCTCCAGTCTCTCTCTCTCTCTCTCTATCCTCTCCTCCAGTCTCTCTCTCTCTTTATCCTCTCCTCCAGTCTCTCTCTTTCTTTATCCTCTCCTCCAGTCTCTCTCTTTCTTTATCCTCTCCTCCAGTCTCTCTCTTTCTTTATCCTCTCCTCCAGTTCTCTCTCTTTCTTTATCCTCTCCTCCAGTCTCTCTCTCTTTCTTTATCCTCTCCTCCAGTCTCTCTCTCTTCTTTATCCTCTTCCTCCAGTCTCTCTCTTTCTTTATCCTCTCCAGTCTCTCTCTCTTTCTTTATCCTCTCCTCCATCTCTCTCTCTTTTTATCCTCTCCTCCAGTCTCTCTCTCTTTCTTTATCCTCTCCTCCAGTCTCTCTCTCTTTCTTTATCCTCTCCTCCAGTCTCTCTTCTTTCTTTATCCTCTCCCCAGTCTCTCTCTCTTTCTTTATCCTCTCTCCAGTCTCTCTCTCTTTCTTTATCCTCTCCTCCAGTCTCTCTCTCTTTCTTTCCTCTCCTCCAGTCTCTCTCTCTTTTCTTTATCCTCTCCTCCAGTCTCTCTCTCTTTCTTTATCCTCTCCTCCAGCTCTCTCTCTTTCTTTAACCTCTCCTCCAGTCTCTCTCTCTTCTTTTAACCTCTCCTCCAGTCTCTCTCTCTTTCTTTATCCTCTCCTCCAGTCTCTCTCTCTTTCTTTATCCTCTCCAGTCTCTCTTTATCCTCTCCTCTCCAGTCTCTCTTTATCCTCTCCTCCAGTCTCTCTCTCTCTCTCTATCCTCTCCTCCAGTCTCTCTCTCTCTCTCTCTATCCTCCCCTCAGGCTCTCTCTTTCTTTATCCTCTCCTCCAGTCTCTCTCTCTTTCTTTATCCTCTCCTCCAGTCTCTCTCTCTCTTTCTTTATCCTCTCCTCCAGTCTCTCTCTCTCTCTTTCTTTATCCTCTCCTCCAGTCTCTCTCTCTCTCTTTCTTTATCCTCTCCTCCAGTCTCTCTCTCTCTTTCTTTATCCTCTCCTCCAGTCTCTCTCTCTCTCTTTCTTTATCCTCTCCTCAGTCTCTCTCTCTCTCTTTCTTTATCCTCTCCTCCAGTCTCTTCTCTTTCTTTATCCTCTCCTCCAGTCTCTCTCTCTTTCTTTATCCTCTCCTCCAGTCCTCTCTCTTATACACATCTAGATGTGTATAAGAGACAGTCTTTATCCTCTCCTCCAGTCTCTCTCTCTTTCTTTATCCTCTCCTCCAGTCTCTCTCTTTCTTTATCCTCTCCTCCAGTCTCTCTCTTTCTTTATCCTCTCCAGTCTCTCTTTATCCTCTCCAGTCTCTCTCTCTATCCTCTCCTCAGTCTCTCTCTCTCTCTCTCTCTCTATCCTCTCCTCCAGTCTCTCTCTCTTTATCCTCTCCTCCAGTCTCTCTCTCTCTCTTTATCCTCTCCAGTCTCTCTTTATCCTCTCCTCAGTCTCTCTCTCTCTTTCTTTATCCTCTCCTCCAGTCTCTCTCTCTTTCTTTATCCTCTCCTCCAGTCTCTCTCTCTTTCTTTATCCTCTCCTCCAGTCTCCTCTCTTTCTTTATCCTCTCCTCCAGTCTCTCTCTCTTTCTTTATCCTCTCCTCCAGTCTCTCTCTTTCTTTATCCTCTCCTCCAGTCTCTCTCTTTCTTTATCCTCTCCTCCAGTCTCTCTCTTTCTTTATCCTCTCCTCCAGTCTCTCTCTTTCTTTATCTCCTCCAGTCTCTCTCTTTCTTTATCCTCTCCTCCAGTCTCTCTCTCTTTCTTTATCCTCTCCTCCAGTCTCTCTCTCTTTCTTTATCCTCTCCTCCAGTCTCTCTCTCTTTCTTTATCCTCTCCTCCAGTCTCTCTCTCTTTCTTTATCCTCTCTCCAGTCTCTCTCTCTTTCTTTATCCTCTCCTCCAGTCTCTCTCTCTTTCTTTATCCTCTCCTCCAGTCTCTCTCTCTCTCTTTATCCTCTCCTCCAGTCTCTCTCTCTTTCTTTATCCTCTCCTCCAGTCTCTCTCTCTTTCTTTATCCTCTCCTCCAGTCTCTCTCTCTTTCTTTATCCTCTCCTCCAGTCTCTCTCTCTTTCTTTATCCTCTCCTCCAGTCTCTCTCTCTTTCTTTATCCTCTCCTCCAGTCTCTCTTTATCCTCTCCAGTCTCTCTTTATCCTCTCCAGTCTCTCTTTATCCTCTCCTCCAGTCTCTCTCTCTCTCTTTATCCTCTCCTCCAGTCTCTCTCTCTCTCTCTATCCTCTCCTCCAGTCTCTCTCTCTCTCTCTCTATCCTCCCCTCAGGCTCTCTCTTTCTTTATCCTCTCCTCCAGTCTCTCTCTCGCTCTATCCCCTCCTCAGTCTCTCTCTCTCTCTCTCTCTATCCTCCCCTCAGGCTCTCTCTTTCTTTATCCTCTCCTCCAGTCTCTCTCTCTTTCTTTATCCTCTCCTCCAGTCTCTCTCTCTTTCTTTATCCTCTCCTCCAGTCTCTCTCTCTCTCTTTCTTTATCCTCTCCTCCAGTCTCTCTCTCTCTCTTTCTTTATCCTCTCCTCCAGTCTCTCTCTCTTTCTTTATCCTCTCCTCCAGTCTCTCTCTCTCTCTTTCTTTATCCTCTCCTCCAGTCTCTCTCTCTTTCTTTATCCTCCTCCAGTCTCTCTCTCTTTCTTATCTTCCTCCAGTCTCTCTCTCTCTTTATCCTCTCCTCCAGTCTCTCTCTCTTTCTTTATCCTCTCCTCCAGTCTCTCTCTCTTTCTTTATCCTCTCCTCCAGTCTCTCTCTCTTTCTTTATCCTCTCCTCCAGTCTCTCTCTTTCTTTATCCTCTCCTCCAGTCTCTCTCTCTCTCTCTATCCTCTCCTCCAGTCTCTCTCTCTCTCTTTATCCTCTCCAGTCTCTCTTTATCCTCTCCTCCAGTCTCTCTCTCTCTTTATCCTCTCCTCAGTCTCTCTCTCTCTCTCTCTCTCCTCTCAGTCTCTCCCTCTCTCTTTATCCTCTCCTCCAGTCTCTCCTCCGTCTCTCTTTATCCTCTCCTCAGTCTCTCTCTTTATCCTCTCCTCCAGTCTCTCTCTCTCTCTCTCTCTATCCTCCTCTCCAGTCTCTCTCTCTCTCTATCCTCCTCTCCAGTCTCTCTCTCTCTCTCTCTCTCTCTCTCTCTCTTTATCCTCTCTCCTCTCTCTCCTCTTTCTCTTTATCCTCTCCTCCAGTCTCTCTTTATCCTCTCCTCAGTGTCTCTCTCTCTATCCTCTCCTCAGTCTCTCTCTCTCTCTCTCTCTCTCTCTCTCTCTTTTATCCTCTCCTCCAGTCTCTCTCTCTTTCTTTATCCTCTCCTCCAGTCTCTCTCTCTTTCTTTATCCTCTCCTCCAGTCTCTCTCTCTTTCTTTATCCTCTCCTCCAGTCTCTCTCTCTTTATCCTCTCCTCCAGTCTCTCTCTCTCTCTTTATCCTCTCCAGTCTCTCTTTATCCTCTCCTCAGTCTCTCTCTCTTTCTTTATCCTCTCCTCAAGTCTCTCTCTCTTTCTTTATCCTCTCCTCCAGTCTCTCTCTCTTTCTTTATCCTCTCCTCCAGTCTCTCTCTTTCTTTATCCTCTCCTCCAGTCTCTCTCTCTTTCTTTATCCTCTCCTCCAGTCTCTCTCTCTTTCTTTATCCTCTCCTCCAGTCTCTCTCTCTTTCTTAATCCTCTCCTCCAGTCTCTCTTCTCTTCTTATCCTCTCCTCAGTCTCTCTCTCTTTCTTTATCCTCTCTCTCAGTCTCTCTCTCTTTCTTTATCCTCTCCTCCAGTCTCTCTCTCTCTCTTTATCCTCTCCAGTCTCTCTTTATCCTCTCCTCCAGTCTCTCTCTCTCTCTTTATCCTCTCCTCCAGTCTCTCTCTCTCTCCTATCCTCTCCTCCAGTCTCTCTCTCTCTCTTTATCCTCTCCTCCAGTCTCTCCTCCGTCTCTCTTTATCCTCTCCTCAGTCTCTCTCTTTATCCTCTCCTCCAGTCTCTCTCTCTCTCTCTCTCTCTCTCTCTATCCTCCTCTCCAGTCTCTCTCTCTCTCTATCCTCCTCTCCAGTCTCTCTCTCTCTCTATCCTCCTCTCCAGTCTCTCTCTCTCTCTCTCTCTCTCTCTCTCTCTCTCTATCCTCTCCTCCAGTCTCTCTCTCTTTCTTTATCCTCTCCTCCAGTCTCTCTCTCTTTCTTTATCCTCTCCTCCAGTCTCTCTCTCTTTCTTTATCCTCTCCTCCAGTCTCTCTTTATCCTCTCCTCAGTGTCTCTCTCTCTATCCTCTCCTCAGTCTCTCTCTCTCTCTATCCCCTCCTCAGTCTCTCTCTCTATCCTCTCCTCAGTGTCTCTCTCTCTCTCTATCCTCTCCTCAGTGTCTCTCTCTTTTTCTCTATCCTCTCCTCAGTCTCTCTCTCTCTCGCTCTATCCCCTCCTCAGTCTCTCTCTCTCTCGCTCTATCCCCTCCTCAGTCTCTCTCTCTCTCTCTATCCCCTCCTCAGTCTCTCCTCTCTCGCTCTATCCCCTCCTCAGTCTCTCTCTCTCTCGCTCTATCCCCTCCTCAGTCTCTCTCTCTCTCGCTCTATCCCCTCCTCAGTCTCTCTCTCTCTCGCTCTATCCCCTCCTCAGTCTCTCTCTCTCTTCTCTATCCTCTCCTCAGTGTCTCTCTCTCTCTATCCTCCTCAGTCTCTCTCTCCTCTCCTCAGTCTCTCTCTCTCTCTCTATCCTCTCCTCTTTCTCTCTCTCTATCCCCTCCTCAGTGTCTCTCTCTCTCTCTCTCTCTCTCTCTCTCTCTCTCTCTATCCTCCTCCTCAGTGTCTCTCTCTCTCTATCCTCTCCTCAGTGTTCTCTCTCTCTATCCTCTCCTCAGTGTCTCTCTCTCTCTATCCTCTCCTCAGTCTCTCTCTCTCGCTCTATCCCCTCCTCAGTCTCTCTCTCTCTCGCTCTATCCCCTCCTCAGTCTCTCTCTCTCTCGCTCTATCCCCTCCTCAGTCTCTCTCTCTATCGCTCTATCCCCTCCTCAGTCTCTCTCTCTCGCTCTATCCCCTCCTCAGTCTCTCTCTCTCTCTCTATCCTCTCCTCAGTCTCTCTCTCTCTATCCTCTCCTCAGTCTCTCTCTCTCTCTATCCTCTCCTCAGTCTCTCTCTCTCTCTTCTATCCTCTCCTCAGTCTCTCTCTCTCTCTCTATCCTCTCCTCAGTCTCTCTCTCTCTCTCTATCCTCCCTCAGTCTCTCTCTCTCTCTATCCTCTCCTCAGTCTCTCTCTCTCTCTATCCTCTCCTCAGTCTCTCTCTCTCTCTCTCTCTCTCTCTCTCTCTCTATCCTCTCCTCAGTCTCTCTCTCTCTATCCCCTCCTCAGTCTCTCTCTATCCCCTCCTCAGTGTCCTCTCTCTCTCTCTCTCTCTCTCTCTTCTATCCTCTCCTCAGTCTCTCTCTCTCTCTATCCTCTCCTCAGTCTCCCTCTCTCTCTCTCTCTATCCTCTCCTCAGTCTCTCTCTCTCTCTCTCTCTATCCTCTCCTCAGTCTCCCTCTCTCTCTATCCCCTTCTCAGTCTCTCTCTCTATCCCCTCCTCAGTGTCTCTCTCTCTCTCTCTCTCTCTCTCTCTCCTCTCTCTCTCTCTATCCTCTCCTCAGTCTCTCTCTCTCTCTCTATCCCTCCTCAGTCTCCTCTCTCTCTCTATCCTCTCCTCAGTCTCTCTCTCTCACTCTATCCCCTCCTCAGTCTCTCTCTCTCTCTATCCCCTCCTCAGTCTCTCTCTCTCTCTATCCTCTCCTCAGTGTCTCTCTCTATCCTCTCCTCAGTGTCTCTCTCTCTAATCCTCTCCTCAGTGTGTCTCTCTCTCTATCCTCTCCTCAGTGTCTCTCTCTCTATCCTCTCCTCAGTGTCTCTCTCTCTCTATCCTCTCCTCAGTGTCTCTCTCTCTCTATCCTCTCCTCAGTCTCTCTCTCTCTATCCCCTCCTCAGTGTCTCTCTCTATCCTCTCCTCAGTCTCTCTCTCTCTATCCCCTCCTCAGTGTCTCTCTCTATCCTCTCCTCAGTCTCTCTCTCTCTCTATCCCCTCCTCAGTGTCTCTCTCTCTATCCTCTCCTCAGTCTCTCTCTCTCTATCCTCTCCTCAGTCTCTCTCTCTCACTCTATCCTCTCCTCAGTCTCTCTCTCTCTCTATCCCCTCAGTCTCTCTCTCTCTCTATCCTCTCCTCAGTGTCTCTCTCTCTCTCTATCCTCTCCTCAGTGTCTCTCTCTCTCTATCCCCTCCTCAGTCTCTCTCTCCTCTCTATCCTCCTCAGTCTCTCTCTCGCTCTATCCTCTCCTCAGTGTCTCTCTCTCTCTATCCTCTCCTCAGTGTCTCTCTCTCTATCCTCTCCTCAGTGTCTCTCTCTCTATCCTCTCCTCAGTTCTCTCTCTCTCTATCCCCTCCTCAGTCTCTCTCTCTCTATCCTCTCCTCAGTGTCTCTCTCTCTCTCTATCCTCTCCTCAGTGTCTCTCTCTCTCTCTATCCTCTCCTCAGTGTCTCTCTCTCTCTCTATCCTCTCCTCAGTGTCTCTCTCTCTCTATCCTCTCCTCAGTGTCTCTCTCTCTCTCTATCCCCTCCTCAGTGTCTCTCTCTCTCTCTATCTCTCCTCAGTGTCTCTCTCTCTCTCTATCCCCTCCTCAGTGTCTCTCTCCTCTCTATCCTCTCCTCAGTCTCTCTCTCTATCCTCTCCTCAGTCTCTCTCTCTCTCGCTCTATCCCCTCCTCAGTCCTCTCTCTCTCTCTCTCTATCCTCTCCNTCTCTCTCTCTCTCTCTATCTCTCCTCAGTCTCTCTCTCTCTCTATCCCCTCCTCAGTCTCTCTCTCTCGCTCTATCCCCTCCTCAGTCTCTCTCTCTCTCTCTATCCTCTCCTCAGTCTCTCTCTCTCTCTATCCCCTCCTCAGTCTCTCTCTCTCTATCCCTCTCCTCAGTGTCTCTCTCTATCCTCTCCTCAGTCTCTCTCTCTCTCTCTCTATCCTCTCCTCTTTCCTCTCTTCTCTATCCCTCCTCAGTGTCTCTCTCTCTTCTCTATCCTCTCCTCAGTGTCTCCTCTCTCTCTCTATCTCTCTCAGTGTCTCTCTCTCTCTCTATCCTCTCCTCAGTCCTCTCTCTTCGCTCTATCCTCTCCTCAGTCTCTCTCTCTCTCTCTATCCTCTCCTCAGTCTCTCTCTCCTCTTCTTATCCTCTCCTCAGTCTCTCTCTCTCTTCTATCCTCCCTCAGTCTCTCTCTTCTCTCTCTATCTTCCTCAGTCTCTCTCTCTCTCTCTATCCTCTCCTCAGTCTCTCTCTCTCTCTCTATCCTCTCCTCAGTCCTCTCTCTCTCTCTCTATCCTCTCCTCAGTCTCTCTCTCTTCTCTATCTCTCCTCAGTCTCTCTCTCTCTTCTCTATCCTCTCCTCAAGTCTCTCTCTCTCTCTCTATCCTCTCCTCAGTCTCTCTCTCTTCTCTTCTATCCTCTCCTCAGTCTTCTCTCTCTCTCTATCCTCTCTCAAGTCTCTCTCTCTCTCTCTATCCTCTCCTCAGTCTCTCTCTCTCTCTCTATCCTCTCTCAGTCTCTCTCTCTCTCTCTATCCTCTCCTCAGTCTCTCTCTCTCTCTATCCTCTCCTCAGTCTCTCTCTCTCTTCTATCCTCTCCTCAGTCTCTCTCTCTCTCTCTATCCTCTCCTCAGTCTCTCTCTCTCTCTCTATCCTCTCCTCCAGTCTCTCTCTCTCTATCCTCTCCTCAGTCTCTCTCTCTCTATCCTCTCCTCCAGTCTCTCTCTCTCTCTTTATCCTCTCCTCCAGTCTCTCTCTCTCTCTTTATCCTCTCCTCAGTCTCTCTCTCTCTCTCTATCCTCTCCTCAGTCTCTCTCTCTCTCTCTATCCTCTCCTCAGTCTCTCTCTCTCTCTATCCCCTCCTCAGTCTCTCTCTCTCGCTCTATCCCTCCTCAGTCTCTCTCTCTCTCTCTATCCTCTCCTCAGTGTCTCTCTCTCTCTATCCCCTCCTCAGTCTCTCTCTCTATCCTCTCCTCAGTGTCTCTCTCTATCCTCTCCTCAGTCTCTCTCTCTCTCTCTATCCTCTCCTCTTTCTCTCTCTCTCTCTATCCCTCCTCAGTGTCTCTCTCTCTCTCTATCCTCTCCTCAGTGTCTCTCTCTCTCTCTATCCTCTCCTCAGTGTCTCTCTCTCTCTCTATCCTCTCCTCAGTCTCTCTCTCTCGCTCTCTATCCTCTCCTCAGTCTCTCTCTCTCGCTCTATCCTCTCCTCAGTCTCTCTCTCTCTCTCTCTATCCTCTCCTCAGTCCTCTCTCTCTATCCTCCTCCTCAGTCTCTCTCTCTCTCTCTATCCTCTCCTCAGTCTCTCTCTCTCTCTCTATCCTCTCCTCAGTCTCTCTCTCTCTCTCTATCCTCTCCTCAGTCTCTCTCTCTCTCTCTATCCTCTCCTCAGTCTCTCTCTCTCTCTCTATCCTCTCCTCAGTCTCTCTCTCTCTCTCTCTATCCTCTCCTCAGTCTCTCTCTCTCTCTCTATCCTCTCCTCAGTCTCTCTCTCTCTCTTATCCTCTCCTTCTCTCTCCTCCTCTCCTCTCTCTCTCTCTTCTCTCTATCCTCTCCTCAGTCTCTCTCTCTCTCTATCCTCTCCTCAGTATCTCTCTCTCTCTCTATCCTCTCCTCAGTATCTCTCTCTTTCTTTATCCTCTCCTCCAGTCTCTCTCTCTTTCTTTATCCTCTCCTCCAGTCTCTCTCTCTTTCTTTATCCTCTCCTCCAGTCTCTCTCTCTTTCTTTATCCTCTCCTCCAGTCTCTCTCTCTTTCTTTATCCTCTCCTCCAGTCTCTCTCTCTTTCCTTATCCTCTCCTCCAGTCTCTCTCTCTTTCTTTATCCTCTCCTCCAGTCTCTCTCTCTTTCTTTATCCTCTCCTCCAGTCTTCTCTCTTCTTTATCCTCTCCTCCAGTCTCTCTCTCTTTCTTTATCCTCTCCTCCAGTCTCTCTCTCTTTCTTTATCCTCTCCTCCAGTCTCTCTCTCTTTCTTTATCCTCTCCTCCAGTCTCTCTCTCTTTCTTTATCCTCTCCTCCAGTCTCTCTCTCTCTCTTTATCCTCTCCTCAGTATCTCTCTCTCTCTCTATCCTCTCCTCAGTATCTCTCTCTCTCTCTATCCTCTCCTCAGTCTCTCTCTCTCTCTATCCTCTCCTCAGTCTCTCTCTCTCTCTATCCTCTCCTCAGTCTCTCTCTCTCTCTATCCTCTCCTCAGTCTCTCTCTCTCTATCCTCTCCTCCAGTCTCTCTCTCTCTATCCTCTCCTCCAGTCTCTCTCTCTCTCTTTATCCTCTCCTCCAGTCTCTCTCTCTCTCTTTATCCTCTCCTCCAGTCTCTCTCTCTCTTTATCCTCTCCTCCAGTCTCTCTCTCTCTCTTATCCCCTCCTCAGTCTCTCTCTCTCTCTTTATCCTCTCCTCCAGTCTCTCTCTCTCTCTTTATCCTCTCCTCCAGTCTCTCTCTCTCTCTTTATCCTCTCCTCCAGTCTCTCTCTCTTTCTTTATCCTCTCCTCCAGTCTCTCTCTCTTTCTTTATCCTCTCCTCCAGTCTCTCTCTCTTTCTTTATCCTCTCCTCCAGTCTCTCTCTCTTTCTTTATCCTCTCCTCCAGTCTCTCTCTCTTTCTTTATCCTCTCCTCCAGTCTCTCTCTCTTTCTTTATCCTCTCCTCTCCAGTCTCTCTCTCTTTCTTTATCCTCTCCTCCAGTCTCTCTCTCTTTCTCTTTATCCTCTCCTCCAGTCTCTCTCTCTTTCTTTATCCTCCTCTCTCTTTAATCTCTATCCTCCCAAGTCTCTCTTTATCCTCTCCTCCAGTCTCTCTCTCTCTCTCTCTCTCTCTTTATCCTCTCCTCCAGTCTCTCCTCAGTCTCTCTCTCTCTCCTTATCCTCTCCTCCAGTCTCTCCTCAGTCTCTCTCTCTCTCCTCTCCTCAGTCTCTCTCTCTCTCTCTCTCTCTCTCTCTATCCTCTCCTCAGTCTCTCTCTCTCTCTATCCTCTCCTCAGCGTCTCTCTCTCTCTATCCTCTCCTCAGCGTCTCTCTCTCTCTCTCTATCCTCTCCTCAGCGTCTCTCTCTCTTTCTCTCTATCCTCTCCTCAGCGTCTCTCTCTCTCTCTCTCTATCCTGTCCTCTATCTCTCTCTCTCTCTATCCTGTCCTCAGTCTCTCTCTCTCTCTATCCTGTCCTCAGTCTCTCTCTCTCTATCCTGTCCTCAGTCTCTCTCTCTCTATCCTGTCCTCAGTCTCTCTCTCTCTATCCTGTCCTCAGTCTCTCTCTCTCTATCCTGTCCTCAGTCTCTCTCTCTCTATCCTGTCCTCAGTCTCTCTCTCTCTATCCTGTCCTCAGTCTCTCTCTCTCTATCCTCTCCTCAGTCTCTCTCTCTCTATCCTCTCCTCAGTCTCTCTCTCTATCCCCTCCTCAGTTTCTCTCTCTCTCTCTATCCTCTCCTCAGTGTCTCTCTCTCTCTCTCTCTCTCTCTCTCTCTCTCTACCCCCTCCTCAGTCTCTCTCTCTCTCTATCCTCTCCTCAGTCTCTCTCCCTTGCGGTATTGTTTAATCCTCATGTTTTTTAGTTATGGTGGCTTAACAGGAAAGGTTGTGAGTGTTTGTATTGAGTCTTCCCTGAGCTCGCACCCCAGGCAGTGATGTGATGCTTGGCATTGCTGGGTGGCACATGCTCGCACTGATGCCAAGCTCCGCGAGAGAGGGGCTGTACACACACACACACACTGTTTTCTCAATGATTAAATGGTTGTTTGAAAGATGAGTTCATATATAGTTCCTCAGACCACACACTGGCACCTAGGTGTTGATTATGGGATCTGTGTGTGTGGGGGTTTAAATTCAGCGTGACATGATGATGCTGGTATTTGTCATTAGGGAGTAAATGTAGCCAGTGCTGGCAGCTTCTTCTAAATCTCTACTCTCTCCCTCCCACCGTCTCCAAACCAGTCACTAACACTCCCAGGTTTTCCATCTCTCTCTCTCTCTCTCTCTCTCTGTTGTAAATAATCACGATCACAAGGAAAACCTTTCCTAGAAGTCCACAAGCCTGCTCTTACCACAGTTCATCAAATCTCTAGCTGTGGATTTTTCCTACCACCCATGTCTACACAAAGGTATGAGTGAGAGGTTGGGTAATTACAGGGTGAGAGAGAGAGAGAGACCGAGAGAGAGACCGAGAGAGAGACTGAGAGAGAGACCGAGAGAGAGACCGAGAGAGAGAGAGAACACAACCCCTCCATGCCCCAACGGGTGTTCAGCGCTCGTAGATTCATCAGCTATTCTGCACGCTGGTACACTCAGACGAGAGTGCTCTGAAATCGGAGTAGATTGCCAGAGTTAATTTACGAACGCACCCTAAGCAAAGGGATCTGACTAGGGCATGCTGACCCGACCGGACTTGTCGCGTGCGCAAGCGCCGCAAAATAAATGTAGAAATCCATGTTATTTAATTATCGCACCCACACTGCTCGCATGCGCCAACGAGCGTCTGCTACGCAAAGGGATAAAATAGAAGTCATTCCTATTTCTGACACAGATTGTGTGTTCCTGGTGTTCTTTCACCTCTCATCTACCACCAATACATCATGTCACCTCTCATCTACCACCAATACATCATGCCACCTTTCATCTACCATCAATACATCATGTCACCTACCACCAATACATCATGCCACCTCTCATCTACCACCAATACATCGTGTTACCTCTCATCTACCACCAATACATCAATACATCATGTCACCTACCACCAATACATTGTGTCACCTCTCACCTATCAATATCAAACACATTTCCCCAAGCTAAAGGTTAACCTAATTTCTACTGTGATAAAGCCGGCCTCCCTGAGACATTTGGCTTCAATGGGTTTCATTCGGACATTTGTGACCCTACCGCTGACACTAAATGTGGAAGACTGTTGGAAGCCTCTTGATATTGCTTTTAGGGGGCTTTTACATGCAACACATTCAATTGGTAGACAATGATCCCCCCCTCAAGTCACCGCACCCCCTGGATGGCTGACAGACTTGACCTCCGACCCGGGGGGGCGGGGGTTGGTCTTAATGAAGTCCTCGTCTGTCGTCAGACGAACAGAGCAGAGCACAGGGGACACCAATCAAAGCCCTGCACCCTGACCATTAGGATGACAAGTCTGAGTCCTCAGGATGTTGTGTTCAGTGTAATACCAACAGGAATAATGTGTGTGTGTTTTTCAACTGATTATTAGCTAAGAGATGGGCAGGTGCTGTCATGACTGTCACCAGAGCTTGGTGAGGATTTGGAGATTAGAGGCCCCCACTGTCATCGATGTTGTTCAACCACATTTAGGCTTTTCTGAGCCCCTCCAGTCTACCACACAGTCACAGAAATTAGCCAAGCTAGATGTCTTGTGTTGATGACTCACCATTGGTGTTCTTTCATTTGGGTAACGCGTTGTTCTGAAGAATCGGATCGTATGATGCCATGCAGTGTGTTAGTACGTTTCTCTGCAACAGCATCGCTACTCTCTCCTACTGACTCTGATGCTCTCTGATGATCAAGGACCCTAACTTATCTTGTCAGTGTCTGTCTGCTTCCTATTGAACCTCTAAAAGCATGAGGAAGTTATTGTGCCAAACCCAGCATTGACCTTCTCGTGCTAAACCTACGTCTGTGTGTGTGTGTGTGTGTGTGGGGTGGTTTTTCAGAATGTCATTCAGCCTGCCATGCACTGTGAGGTAGGGGAAGTACAGCCAGGTCAGTCATCATACAGTGACACTAGTGACTTATTGACCCCGCTTTACATAAATGACTGTCATCGTCTTTTACCCTGGTGACCTTGTGCACCGCTACGGATGCTTGGTGGACAGTCCACTGCTCATACACTTCCCGGTGCAGTAGATGGCAAGAAGCATTCATTCATATCCTTACTAGGTCCAGGTGGGAGTTTTGGCCGGAGGAAACGGTGGTGATCTCACTCTCACTTCCTGTTGGAAAAGAGAGAGTCAGGACTTCCTGTTGGAAAAGAGAGAGTCAGGACTTCCTGTTATTATGAAGGCCTGAGTATTTTTTTTTTATGTGGAACTGCCGTTTGGCTTGATTAGTTGTGTTAAAATGGAAGTACATAGGCCTAGTGACCTATGGTGGTGCTGCCCTCTGCTTGCCAGGACTATTGGCAGGTCCACAGACGCACCAAGTCAGAGTCAGGATCCTTTGGTTCTTCTGTGGGATGTTACATTGATCCCCAGCGAAGACCACATGCACTAGGTTGTTCTGCTTGGTCAATACGTTCTCCCCAGCTGTGTACATTCCAACACTTCTGTGTTTTATTTCCCTGTCCTAATTAACTGTATATAGACTGAAGAACATCAACACTGTCTGGCTGGGGAAGTTGTCTCTGTGTAAATGAACTCCCAAAAAAGCAGAATGTACTGCAGACTCAACCAGTTGTAGTGAGGAGGCGGGAGGAAGCGAGAGAGTGATAGCGGAGGGAGAGAAACAGAAACCCCAGTTTGGACAGAGCTTCCTTTTCCTCTATTCTCCTCCTCTCTGAAGAGGTGGAAATGTCACCAACAGACCAGACATCTATTTTTTATTCTTATTTCCTTTCTTCCCCATCTCTTCCTCCCTCCAGTGTCCACCAGACGGGGTTAGCCTGTTTTGCTGCACTCGTCCAGACAGAAAAATAAAAAGAGGCATTTTATGTCTGTCTCGACGTACGCTAGCTAGCGCTCTTGGGGTCGTCAAGCGTTTTGATTGACAGCTGGCTATTTTTAATCCCTGTGTGCCATTGGGCCTCTGAGGCCAGGAAGTGAACCCAGCTGGCTGAAGGACAGAAAGGCAGACCTCTTTCTGAATAAAAGTGTAAATGAAGGTATGATAGCCTAGTGGTTAGAGTGTAGGGGCGGCAGGTAGCCTAGTGGTTAGAACGTTGGGCCAGTAACCAAAAGGTTGCTATATCGAATCCCCGAGCTGACAAGGTAAAAATCTGTCGTTCTGCCCCTGAACAAGGCAGTTTAACCCACTGTTCCTAGGCCGTCATTGTAAATGAAAATGTGTTCTTAACTTATTTGCCTAGGTAAAACAGGTGTAATTTTTTTAAAATAAAATTGATAGGCCAGACAGTCTACCTCCACCTCACTAATCTTCACTAATGTAAATAGGTTTTGGACCTCTGACACGCTGAGTGTGTTCCACCCCTTTTCTTGTTATTTTCTTAGCTGATGCTTGTGGTGGTTCACTAGGCCTATTTAAAGATTGCGCTGGAAAATCCCCCACACAAATAAGCGATCAAGCAAACCAATAAATGGTGTGTGTGTGTGTGCAGTCTGTACATAGAACTGTGAAGACACGGCTGTGGTTTTTCCTGGAACTTGGTTTTCACACTAAGCGCTGCGATGGCCAGACACACCATCTCTAAGCTATGCCTCAGAGAGATAGCAATGTCATGACGTTTCCCTCTTTGGGTACAGCGAGCACCTCTCTGCTGCGACCTCAGGTCGTAAATTCCTGGTGGAGATTATCTCCTCATGGCCACAGTATAGAGAGGCGTGAAGTTTCATAGAGGGAACAAAGGAATTTCTTCCACCTCACAGAACTTGAGGTCCGAACAACATTTATGTTCTGGAGAAGGCATAAAAGATCGGTGAAGAATCCAGCTACGAACTGGTCCGTTTGGTACAATTTTGTGAAACTCATGGGAGACAATACGGCCACATTAACGCTGTTTATATAATAGCCTCAGTTATGAGGCTTGCATCTAATTGCTGTACAGGATGAATGAGGAAAAATTTAACTATTTGTGAAATTATGGGATGCTATGTAATTATGTAATGTGAGAGAATTGTATTTCTGTGTAAAGTTTCACTTAAGTCACTGGCACGCCTGGCGTCACGAGACAGCCTTTTTCTGCTCTTCCGAATAAAACCCCCACCTTGAGAATTTCTCATGTTTCTCTCAATTACGATAGGACAAGGTTTGCAGACCAGCCTGCTGAATCTTTTAACCATCCCACGTGGTTAAACTCTTAGACTATCGATACCGACAGAATAAGAACAAATCTTTGATATTAATTACTAGTCTGCAGCTAGGAATTCGGTATCATTGAACTTGAAGAACGACAACCGCCGAAACATCTATTCAACAACCACATCGCTGAATGTTACTCTGAAGTATCCATTCTGACCACGGCAGAGAGAGGGAGAGAGAGAGAGAGAGACGAACAATTCTACAAAAGAAACTAACTTTTCACCAGCGATCAAGACGACACACTGAGCTTAAATATATATATATTGATGGCAATTGTTCCCGAATGAGTGAGTGTTCATGTGCAAAGGATTAACATTTCAATTGTTATAATTATCAACTCTGTAGTGACTCAGTTGACCCCCCACTCCCCATTTGTCTAACAAGCCGCGATACCGGTTTAGCCCACTAGGGGCACATTCTCCTATCATTTATTGAAACCATATTTACTTTGTGTGTGTGTGTGTGTGTGTGTGTGTGCACTTCTGTGATTATTTATTTAATTTTGTTAAATCATTTATTTGTTAACTGATGTATGGATGACTCATAGTGAAGACTGGGTTCGTGCAGATAACCAACCATTTACAACGTTTGAAATGAGACTAACTTGAGAGAAAGAATAATTGAGTAATCAGAAGACTAATTGATCAGATATTTAAAATATCTGAAAAGTTGTATTAGGAAAATTATAACTTTTGTAATCTGAATATTTTCCTCTGTGCCCCGACTTCCTAGTTAATTACAGTTACATGATTAATCAGTTTAATCGCGTAATAATAATTGCAGAGTGTCATTTGATAAAATAAGTCTTCAGTTTAATGATGCCGAAGACACGACAGCAACAAAGCTGAAATCTCTACCAATCTCCATTTGAGATGCACCTTTTCTGTGCTTTCTCCAATGTCTCCTTTTTGTGTTTTTGAAACCAGTTTTATACCAGAGAAGTTTAGAGAGATATTTACAATGTTATCACCGTAGCTGGCCTGAGCATGATGCTGATATTTAGGTAAGTGTTTGTGGTGATGATTGCAGCGAAGTTTGACCATGGTGTTGAGCAAGCCTTTAGCCTTCTGTAAAGCAGGAACTTGCCTGTTTTATTCTTTAGAAAGATAAGCTTCAAGATTCAAGTTTTTAGCTTTCTTTAATAATCCAGAAAGTCAACTATTATTTCTGGTCTCTTTAACTCATTGTCTATTTCTGTTCTTCTCCCTTCTTTCTCTGTCCTCTTTCTCTCCACATTCAAATATCTCTCTTGCAATTATCTCCTCTCATCTTATAGAGGCGCCCCCCCCCCCCTCTCCCAGGACTGGGTGGGGATAAGGGAGAGAAGGACACAGGGATGCAAACTAGTCACCTTTTGGCGAAATTCGCCGTTCTGTATCCAAAATAGGTGAACTATGTGATTTGTGTAGATCTGATGAGAAGAGTTTGGGTGGGGGGGCTTTGGGTGACTACTGACTGGATGCCAACGAGTGATGTGCTCAGCCAATCAGGATGCTAAGAGCAGTCCCAGAGCAGGGCCTTACAGGATGCTAAGAGCAGTCCCAGAGCAGGGCCTTACAGGATGCTAAGAGCAGTCCCAGAGCAGGGCCTTACAGGATGCTAAGAGCAGTCCCAGAGCAGGGCCTTACAGGATGCTAAGAGCAGTCCCAGAGCAGGGCCTTACAGGATGCTAAGAGCAGTCCCAGAGCAGGGCCTTACAGGATGCTAAGAGCAGTCCCAGAGCAGGGCCTTACAGGATGCTAAGAGCAGTCCCAGAGCAGGGCCTTACAGGATGCTAAGAGCAGTCCCAGAGCAGGGCCTTACAGGATGCTAAGAGCAGTCCAGAGCAGGGCCTTACAGGATGCTAAGAGCAGTCCCAGAGCAGGGCCTTACAGGATGCTAAGAGCAGTCCCAGAGCAGGGCCTTACAGGATGCTAAGAGCAGTCCCAGAGCAGGGCCTTACAGGATGCTAAGAGCAGTCCCAGAGCAGGGCCTTACAGGATGCTAAGAGCAGTCCCAGAGCAGGGCCTTACAGGATGCTAAGAGCAGTCCCAGAGCAGGGCCTTACAGGATGCTAAGAGCAGTCCCAGAGCAGGGCCTTACAGGATGCTAAGAGCAGTCCCAGAGCAGGGCCTTACAGGATGCTAAGAGCAGTCCCAGAGCAGGGCCTTACAGGATGCTAAGAGCAGTCCCAGAGCAGGGCCTTACAGGATGCTAAGAGCAGTCCCAGAGCAGGGCCTTACAGGATGCTAAGAGCAGTCCCAGAGCAGGGCCTTACAGGATGCTAAGAGCAGTCCCAGAGCAGGGCCTTACAGGATGCTAAGAGCAGTCCCAGAGCAGGGCCTTACCGTATACAGAAGATACTGTAGATGGATGGATGAAGGGGGAGGAGTTATCCTTGGTGTTCTAGGTTCAGACTGCTAATACGTCAAGTTTCCCCCTGTGATGCCCTGGCAGTGTTGATACATTACCCCCTGTGATACCTGGGCAGTGTTGTGATACATTACCCCCTGTGATACCTGGGCAGTGTTGTGATACATTACCCCATGTGATGCCCTGGCAGTGTTGATACATTACCCCCTGTGATACCCTGGCAGTGTTGATACATTACCCCCTGTGATACCCTGGCAGTGTTGATACATTACCCCCTGTGATACCCTGGCAGTGTTGATACATTACCCCCTGTGATACCCTGGCAGTGTTGTGATACATTACCCCCTGTGAAGCCCTGGCAGTGTTGATACATTACCCCCTGTGATACCTGGGCAGTGTTGTGATACATTTCCCCTTGTGAAGCCCTGGCAGTGTTGATACATTACCCCCTGTGATACCTGGGCAGTGTTGTGATACATTACCCCCTGTGATACCCTGGCAGTGTTGATACATTTCCCCCTGTGATGCCCTGGCAGTGTTGATACATTACCCCCTGTGATACCCTGGCAGTGTTGATACATTACCCCCCCGTGATACCCTGGCAGTGTTGATACATTACCCCCTGTGATACCCTGGCAGTGTTGATACATTACCCCCTGTGATACCCTGGCAGTGTTGATACATTACCCCCTGTGATACCTGGGCAGTGTTGTGATACATTACCCCCTGTGAAGCCCTGGCAGTGTTGATACATTTCCCCCTGTGATGCCCTGGCAGTGTTGATACATTACCCCCTGTGATACCCTGGCAGTGTTGATACATTACCCCCGTGATACCCTGGCAGTGTTGATACATTACCCCCTGTGATACCCTGGCAGTGTTGATACATTACCCCCTGTGATACCCTGGCAGTGTTGATACATTACCCCCTGTGATACCTGGGCAGTGTTGTGATACATTACCCCCTGTGAAGCCCTGGCAGTGTTGATACATTACCCCCTGTGATACCTGGGCAGTGTTGTGATACATTACCCCCTGTGATACCCTGGCAGTGTTGATACATTACCCCCTGTGATACCCTGGCAGTGTTGATACATTACCCCCTGTGATACCCTGGCAGTTTTGATACATTACCCCCTGTGATGCCTGGGCAGTGTTGTGATACATTACCCCCTGTGATACCTGGGCAGTGTTGATACATTACCCCCTGTGATACCTGGGCAGTGTTGATACATTACCCCCTGTGATACCCTGGCAGTTTTGATACATTACCCCCTGTGATACCCTGGCAGTTTTGATACATTACCCCCTGTGATACCTGGGCAGTTTTGATACATTACCCCCTGTGATACCTGGGCAGTGTTGTGATACATTACCCCCTGTGATACCTGGGCAGTGTTGTGATACATTACCCCCTGTGATACCTGGGAAGTGTTGCGATACATTACCCCCTGTGATACCTTGGCAGTGTTGATACATTACCCCCTGTGATACCTGGGCAGTGTTGATACATTACCCCCTGTGATACCCTGGCAGTGTTGTGTTAAAAGAAATAGCTTGAGAAGAAAACGTTGTGTTGGTAGGATAGGAATGACTGTGATGTGTTCCTATGATGTCATTGTGGTAAAATAAACGGGTCTCTTTTCTGGCGTGACTATAGCTGTGACATCACGTGCTTAAAGGCTGTTTTCACAGGTGACTTATTTATGTGAAATGTTTTGCGGCTCATGTTTCAAAGTTTAAGGTGAGATCACCTGGTTTAGCATTTCTCTCTCTCTCTCAATTCAATTTCAATTCAATTTAAGGGGCTTTAATTGGCATGGGAAACAAATGTTTACATTGCCAAAGCTAGTGAAGTAGATAATAAACAAAAGTGAAATAATTTGTATTGTTTAACAGCAACCATTACACCACTCACAAAAGTTCCAAAAAGAATAAAGCCATTTCAAATGTCATTATGTCTATATACAGTGTTGTAACAATGTGCAAGTAGTTAGTGGTGTTTCTTCTACACTGGTTGCCCTTTTCTTGTGGCAACAGGTCACAAATCTTGCTGCTGTGATGGCACCTTGTGGTATTTCACCCAGTAGATATGGGTCAAAATTTGATTTGTTTTCGAATACTTTGGATCTGTGTAATCTGAGGGAAATATGTCTCTCTAATATGGTCATACAGTTGGCAGGAAGTTAGGAATTGCATCTCAGTTTCCACCTCTTTTTGTGGGCAGTGTACACATAGCCTGTCTGCCTATGGCGACCTTTCACTCGCTCTCTCCCCCTCTATTTCTTTCTCTCTCTTCTCCCTCATCTCTCCTTTCTCTTCTCCCTCATCTCTCCTTTCTCTTCTCCCTCATCTCTCCTTTTCTCTTCTCCCTCATCTCTCCTTTTCTCTTCTCCCTCATCTCTCCTTTTCTCTTCTCCCTCTCTCTTCTCCCTCATCTCCCTCTTTCTCTCTCCCTCTCTCTTTTCTCCCTCATCTCCCTCTTTCTCTCTTCCTCTCTCTCTTCTCCCTCATCTCTCCTTTCTCTTCTCCCTCATCTCTCCTTTTCTCTCTCCCTTCTCTCTCTCTTTCTCTTTCTCTCTCTTTCTCTCTCTCCCTCTCTCTTTTCTCCCTCAATTCCCTCTTTCTCTCTCCCTCATCGCCACCTTTCTCTCTTCTTTCTCTCTCCCTCTCTCTTCTCCCTCATCTCTCCCTTCTCTCCCTTCTCTCTTCCTCTCTCTCCCTTCTCTCTCTCCCTCTCTCTCTCCCCCTCTCTCTCCTCCCTCTCGCTCTCTCTTCTCCCTCATCTCTCCCTTCTCTCTCTTTCTCTCTCTCTCTCCCTCTCTCTTTTCTCCCTCAATTCCCTCTTTCTCTCTCCCTCATCTCCACCTTTCTCATTTCTCTCTCCCTCTCTCTTCTCCCTCATCTCTCCCTTCTCTCTTCCTCTCTCCCTCATCTCTCCCTTCTCTCTTCCTCTCTCCCTCATCTCTCCCTTCTCTCTTCCTCTCTCCCTTCTCTCTTCCTCTCTCCCTCATCTCTCCCTTCTCTCTTCCTCTCTCTTCTCTCTCATCTCTTCCTCTCTCTTCCTCTCTCTTCTCTCTCATCTCTCCCTTCTCTCTTCCTCTCTCTTCTCTCTCATCTCTCCCTTCTCTCTTCCTCTCTCTTCTCTCTCATCTCTCCCTTCTCTCTTCCTCTCTCTTCTCTCTCATCTCTCCCTTCTCTCTTCCTCTCTCTCTTCTCTCTCATCTCTCCCTTCTCTCTTCCTCTCTCTCTTCTCCCTCATCTCTCCCTTCTCTCTTCTTCTCTCTCTTCTCCCTCATCTCTCCCTTCTCTCTTCCTCTCTCTCTTCTCCCTCATCTCTCCCTTCTCTCTTCCTCTCTCTCTTCTCCCTCATCTCTCCCTTCTCTCTTCCTCTCTCTCTTCTCCCTCATCTCTCCCTTCTCTCTTCCTCTCTCTCTTCTCCCTCATCTCTCCCTTCTCTCTTCCTCTCTCTCTTCTCCCTCATCTCTCCCTTCTCTCTTCCTCTCTCTCTTCTCCCTCATCTCTCCCTTCTCTCTTCCTCTCTCTCTTCTCCCTCATCTCTCCCTTCTCTCTTCCTCTCTCTCTTCTCCCTCATCTCTCCCTTCTCTTCCTCTCTCTCTTCTCCCTCTCTCTCTTCTCCCTCTCTCTTCTTTCTCTCTCCCTCTCTCTCTTCTTTCTCTCTCTTCTCTCTCTCTCCCTCTCTCTTCTCCCTCATCTCTCCCTTCTCTCTCTCTCTCTTTCTATCTCTTCTCCCTCAATTCCCTCTTTCTCTCTCCCTCATCTCCACCTTTCTCTCTTCCTCTCTCTCTTCTCCCTCATCTTTCCCTTCTCTCTTCCTCTCTCTTCTCCCTCATCTTTCCCTTCTCTCTTCCTCTCTCTTCTCCCTCATCTCTCCCTTCTCTCTTCCTCTCTCTCTTCTCCCTCATCTCTCCCTTCTCTCTTCCTCTCTCTCTTCTCCCTCATCTCTCCCTTCTCTCTTCCTCTCTCTCTTCTCCCTCATCTCTCCCTCCTCTCTCTCTTCTCCCTCATCTCTCCCTTCTCTCTCTTCCTCTCTCTTCTCTTTCCCCCTCTCTTCTTTCTCTTCTCCCTCATCTCTCCCTTCTCTCTCTTCCTCTCTCATCTCTCCCTTCTCTTCCTCTCTCTCTTCTCCCTCATCTCTCCCTTCTCTTCCTCTCTCTTCTCCCTCATCTCTCCCTTCTCTTCCTCTCTCTTCTCCCTCATCTCTCCCTTCTCTCTTCCTCTCTCTCTCTTCTCCCTCATCTCTCCCTTCTCTCTTCCTCTCTCTCTCTTCTCCCTCATCTCTCCCTTCTCTCTCCCTTCTCCCTCTCTCTCTTCTCTCCCCTCCCTTCTCTCTCCTCTCTCTCTTCTCCCTTCTCTCTCCCTCTCTCTTCTCCCTTCTCTCTCTTTCTTTCCCTCTCTCTCCCTTATCTCTCTTTCTTTCCCTCTCTCTCCCTTCTCTCTCTCCCTTCTCTCTCTCTCCCTTCTCTCTCTCTCTCTCTCTCCCTTCTCTCTCCCTCTTTCTCTGTGTTAAGGTGTCCGTCCTTGCCAACTGTCTGTGTTTGGCCACTGTGTCACATGGTCTCATGCTGCTGCAGCCGCCTCTCTGTGTCTGTAACCAGGTGTGCTTTTTCATCTCCTACCTGGTGTGTGTGTGTGTGTGTGTGTGTGTGTGTGTGTGTTTAGCTGCGTACTCAAGTTTTGGTCTCTTTCTCTGCAGGAAGTTTGGGGAGCGCCCTCAACCACAGCGCCTAACAAGGTGAGTACACACACACACACACACATTTCAGTATGCTTGTTTTATTCACAGACAGTTCAACAGGGCTTGTTATGATTAGGGGTGAGATGAGGCCAGGAGACTGGTCTCAGCAGTGTTAGGTCTGTGGGTCCTTTGGTCAGTCAGCCTAGAGAGAGAGAGAGAGAGAGAGGAGGATATTTGTGTGTGTGCCTGTCAAATCAAATCAGATTTTATTGGTCACAGACACGTGGTTAGCAGATGTTATTGTGAGTGTAGCAAAATAATTTTGCTTCTAGATCCGACAATGCAGCAATATCTAACAGGTAATATTTAAAAATTCCCCAACCAAATCTGATATCGCTCTGTGTGTACGTATGCATGCCACTCCAAGGGGAAAATGAGCGGTTGAGCATTCTCTGGAACATACAAGCGTAGTTTTGGAGGGGGCCCTGGCCTCTCCCCCTCTTGATCTCCCTCATCTTCATTCACTGAACACTTGTTACCGACGATTGGGAGAAAGACACTGTGGTGAGTTTAGCGATGTTGTCTATAAAAGGTGTGTGTGTGTGTGTGTGTGTGCGGCTGTGTGTGTGTGTGTGTGCGGCTGTGTGTGTGTGTGTGTGTGTGTGTGTGCGGCTGTGTGTGTGTGTGTGTGCGGCTGTGTGTGTGTGTGTGTGCGGCTGTGTGTGTGTGTGTGTGCGGCTGTGTGTGTGTGTGCGGCTGTGTGTGTGTGTGCGGCTGTGTGTGTGTGTGCGGCTGTGTGTGTGTGTGCGGCTGTGTGTGTGTGTGTGTGTGTGCGGCTGTGTGTGTGCGGCTGTGTGTGCGGCTGTGTGTGTGCGGCTGTGTGTGCGGCTGTGTGTGTGTGTGTGTGTGTGCGGCTGTGTGTGTGTGTGTGTGCGGCTGTGTGTGTGTGTGCGGCTGTGTGTGTGTGTGTGTGTGTGTGCGGCTGTGTGTGTGTGTGTGTGTGTGTGTGTGTGCGGCTGTGTGTGTGTGTGTGTGTGTGTGCGGCTGTGTGGTGTGTGTGCGGCTGTGTGTGTGCGCTGTGTGTGTGTGTGTGTGTGTGTGCGGCTGTGTGTGTGTGTGTGTGTGTGTGCGGCTGTGTGTGTGTGTGTGTGTGCGGCTGTGTGCGTGTGCGGCTGTGTCTGTGTTGCGGTTACCCCATAGCGTGGCCCTGTTGATTTTAGTTTGGCAGTGACTGGGACAGCTAAAAGCCAGGATCCTCCAGGGGCTGCTAAGTCTCGGGTCCTTCAGGGCCCCACTGTCAGCCAGGCTGTTCCACTGTTCGGCTGATACAAAACACACTGTAGGCTGCTTGAAATGCTGCCTGGCTTGGTTGCAGGGGAAACTTCAGAGACACTTGAGACTCATTCTGAAAATGACAATCTATAATATATGCTGTGAGATCTGACTCAATTTTACACTCACCTGTAGGCTAAGTGAATGTAGGCTGTATTTACTGTCATGTGATTTTAATGAACTAGAATGTGCCTGACGTCACAAATGAACTTGACATGGGGGGGGGGGGGGGGGTTCAGTTTCCTCTGTGAGTCAATTCTCAGCCCATTGTGCCTTAATGACATGCTGACTGATGTGACTGTTGATGTTTTCATTTAACCCACGGGTCCTGGGTTGAGGACACGTGTCATGTCCCCTTTGGGACTCGAGGACTCTTTGTGTTTCCTGTGTGTGTGTACCTTTTTGACTTTGTGTGTGTTTGCATGTGTGTGCCCACATTTGACCCTGTGTGTGTGTGCCCACATTTGACCCTGTGTGTGTGTGCCCACATTTGACCCTGTGTGTGTGTGCCCCTCCCTGTCCTAGCCAGCTGCTGGTGCCCCTCCCTGTCCTAGCCAGCTGCTGGTGCCCCTCCCTGTCCTAGCCAGCTGCTGGTGCCCCTCCCTGTCCTAGCCAGCTGCTGGTGCCCCTCCCTGTCCTAGCCAGCTGCTGGTGCCCCTCCCTGTCCTAGCCAGCTGCTGGTGCCCCTCCCTGTCCTAGCCAGCTGCTGGTGCCCCTCCCTGTCCTAGCCAGCTGCTGGTGCCCCTCCCTGTCCTAGCCAGCTGCTGGTGCCCCTCCCTGTCCTAGCCAGCTGCTGGTGCCCCTCCCTGTCCTAGCCAGCTGCTGGTGCCCCTCCCTGTCCTAGCCAGCTGCTGGTGCCCCTCCCTGTCCTAGCCAGCTGCTGGTGCCCCTCCCTGTCCTAGCCAGCTGCTGGTGCCCCTCCCTGTCCTAGCCAGCTGCTGGTGCCCCTCCCTGTCCTAGCCAGCTGCTGGTGCCCCTCCCTGTCCTAGCCAGCTGCTGGTGCCCCTCCCTGTCCTAGCCAGCTGCTGGTGCCCCTCCCTGTCCTAGCCAGCTGCTGGTGCCCCTCCCTGTCCTAGCCAGCTGCTGGTGCCCCTCCCTGTCCTAGCCAGCTGCTGGTGCCCCTCCCTGTCCTAGCCAGCTGCTGGTGCCCCTCCCTGTCCTAGCCAGCTGCTGGTGCCCCTCCCTGTCCTAGCCAGCTGCTGGTGCCCCTCCCTGTCCTAGCCAGCTGCTGGTGCCCCTCCCTGTCCTAGCCAGCTGCTGGTGCCCCTCCCTGTCCTAGCCAGCTGCTGGTGCCCCTCCCTGTCCTAGCCAGCTGCTGGTGCCCCTCCCTGTCCTAGCCAGCTGCTGGTGCCCCTCCCTGTCCTAGCCAGCTGCTGGTGCCCCTCCCTGTCCTAGCCAGCTGCTGGTGCCCCTCCCTGTCCTAGCCAGCTGCTGGTGCCCCTCCCTGTCCTAGCCAGCTGCTGGTGCCCCTCCCTGTCCTAGCCAGCTGCTGGTGCCCCTCCCTGTCCTAGCCAGCTGCTGGTGCCCCTCCCTGTCCTAGCCAGCTGCTGGTGCCCCTCCCTGTCCTAGCCAGCTGCTGGTGCCCCTCCCTGTCCTAGCCAGCTGCTGGTGCCCCTCCCTGTCCTAGCCAGCTGCTGGTGCCCCTCCCTGTCCTAGCCAGCTGCTGGTGCCCCTCCCTGTCCTAGCCAGCTGCTGGTGCCCCTCCCTGTCCTAGCCAGCTGCTGGTGCCCCTCCCTGTCCTAGCCAGCTGCTGGTGCCCCTCCCTGTCCTAGCCAGCTGCTGGTGCCCCTCCCTGTCCTAGCCAGCTGCTGGTGCCCCTCCCTGTCCTAGCCAGCTGCTGGTGCCCCTCCCTGTCCTAGCCAGCTGCTGGTGCCCCTCCCTGTCCTAGCCAGCTGCTGGTGCCCCTCCCTGTCCTAGCCAGCTGCTGGTGCCCTCCCTGTCCTAGCCAGCTGCTGGTGCCCCTCCCTGTCCTAGCCAGCTGCTGGTGCCCCTCCCTGTCCTAGCCAGCTGCTGGTGCCCCTCCCTGTCCTAGCCAGCTGCTGGTGCCCCTCCCTGTCCTAGCCAGCTGCTGGTGCCCCTCCCTGTCCTAGCCAGCTGCTGGTGCCCCTCCCTGTCCTAGCCAGCTGCTGGTGCCCCTCCCTGTCCTAGCCAGCTGCTGGTGCCCCTCCCTGTCCTAGCCAGGTCTCCCTGTCCTAGCCAGCTGCTGGTGCCCCTCCCTGTCCTAGCCAGCTGCTGGTTTTATTTTATTATTATTTATTTATTAATAATAATTTATTATTTATTTATTTAACTAGGGCAAGTCAGTTAAGAACACATTTTTATTTACAATGATGGCCTAACCCGGACGACGCTGGGGTGGGGGGAGGGGTCAGGGTGATTCCACTCTATTCTGGTGTAGCTAGACACTGTGACAGATACACTGGACAGATTCCACTCTGCTCTGCCTTATCTGTAGCCAGGCTTAACTCCACACACGCAGACACATCATTACTGACCCCCACTTTGCCCTTTGTCTCTGTCTATCTGTCTGTCAATCTCTCTGCCGGTGGCACACAAAGCTATACCACTAGTCTATAGCTTTCTGTTGTATACCACTAGTCTATAGCTTTCTGTTGTATACCACTAGTCTATAGCTTTCTGTTGTATATACCACTAGTCTATAGCTTTCTGTTGTATACCACTAGTCTATAGCTTTCTGTTGTATACCACTAGTCTATAGCTTTCTGTTGTATACCACTAGTCTATAGCTTTCTGTTGTATACCACTAGTCTATAGCTTTCTGTTGTATATACCACTAGTCTATAGCTTTCTGTTGTATATACCACTAGCCTATAGCTTTCTGTTGTGTATATACCACTAGTCTATAGCTTTCTGTTGTGTATATACCACTAGTCTATAGCTTTCTGTTGTATACCACTAGCCTATAGCTTTCTGTTGTGTATATACCACTAGTCTATAGCTTTCTGTTGTGTATATACCACTAGTCTATAGCTTTCTGTTGTATATACCACCACTCTTATTTTCAATGACGGTCTAGGAACAGTGGGTTAACTGCCTTGTTCAGAACGACAGATTTTTTACCTTGTCACCTCGGGGATTCCATCTTGCAACCTTTCGGTCACTAGTCCAACACTCTAACCACTAGGCTACCTGTCGGCTGCAACATAACAAAATGTGGAAAAAGTCCATGGGTCTGAATACTTTCCGACTGGTCATGGTGTTGGTCTATAGGTTAATTAGAATAATTTAGTGGAATTAAATTGGCACTAGTGTACAGTATATTAGTTATTTATCACACACGTACAGTATACAGATACAGAGCCTTTGAGATCAAATCTGTCAGACATCAGGAGCGCATTTTAAAAAGCATACTTCATTGTTTGAAACCTGGACGTTTTAATACCATATTATGAGGCGTGTCTTACCTTACTTAATAGTAGTATCCTATTAGATGATCAAAATGTCTAAATTACATCGGTCGCATGAAACCACTTTCATGTGCAGTACCCTTTTTAGACAATGCTGTTTTCCCGCCAATTGCATTATGGAAGGAACATTCAGATGTAGCCTACTGCCTTGTGTGCATTGCTGCGCTTATCATGTGAAGAAATAATAGTTTTATCAGAATTTTAATTTGATGTATTCCTACTGGTTGTATGAATTTGGGATCTATTGTCCCACAACTAATTTAAAATGTTGCTGGTCAAATGGCCAGCGCCTCATTTCCTTAACAGAAACGTGTATGTGTGTAAATATGATGTGTGAATGCTGGTTGAACTTGGCCTTGTGCAGTCTGGCCCCTCCAGGGGTGTAATAGATTAATGGTGCTGCCTTCACACACACCACGACAACAACCACATCTTAACCAGCAGTCGCCCTCCAGGACTGTCAGTATGAACTTGTGAACCAAGAAGGTTCTGGAACATGGGACAACAGTCTTACTATAGGACCAATCATTTGTAACCAGGATTGAAATGCATTCATTGGTTTTTGACAAAGATCGGCTTTTGGAATATTCTATTGTTTTTGTGGAGAACAGTCCTGTTACACTCTAATCCTACTTTAACTATCAACTAGTGATGTGTGGGGGGGGGGGGGGGGGAGGGGGGGGGGTTGAATATTATTTTTTGCACTAGTTTGCTGAACCTCCACCGAAACCTGTATTTTTTTTTTCTCCATCTTTTAAAATGATTTCCATAACTGATCAAAACTGGTTTTCTCATGGCTCTCTCTGGTTCTTGTGCAGCAGACATACGATGAGCAATATGTTTGGAAAATCGAATTGTAATAAAATCACAGTATCAAATCTCAATACATATAGAATTGTGAGAATCTCAATATATATCCTATCTGCAACTAAGTTTTTTGCGATAATATCGTATCATAAGGTCCCTGGCCCAATTCCCAGCTCTACAATCAACCAGTGCTTGTGAGGTGTAAAAAACATAGAGGCTATTTTCTACTCTAGATGCTGCAGCTCACTCTTTTCTCTCTTTCTTTCGTTCTTTCTTGGTTAGCTCCGAGGCCATCTCCGCCAGTCAGCTCTGATCCAACAACAAGTAGGGTAGTTTACTTCCAGTCATCCACAGGGCAGCAGCCATATTTGTGAAGTGGCAACAACGCACTGATGTGAGTCTTAACCCACGCACTTCCTCAAAAGTCTCATCTTTAGGGTGGAATCTGGAACTTTAATTTCCCCTACCCCGGCAACACAAGGTACTAGCTACAAACACAACGGACCAACGAGAAAAACAAACTACAAAATAGCTTCGCCAGTATGACAGCTCAGGTTTTTTTTCCTTTTTTCCCCCCTTCTAGAAGTTGTTACTTAGGCACAGATCCAGGATGAGCCTAGCTACCACATATCCAAATTGTGATCATTAGGCAGGGAAGTGCAAAACTGTCCTCAGACCAGTGTCTAGGGGTCAGGTTAATACCGCATCGCTTTTCCACCTTAGTCTGATGTCAGCCTCACAACAGGAAGGTCACAATCCGTATCAGTGGTGTCCAATGACACCCTGTGAGCATGACATGACCGTGTTCTGAGCTGAGCGAGTGTGTTCCCCTGTAATCAGTCAGGGGTGTGTGCGTGTGTGTGTGTGTGCACGCCCAGTGCCATGCCAAAGCAACATGTAGAAATATCAGTGGAGATCACTAGCATCAGATGATTATAGGCACCGCAGAGTGGTGTCCGTCAGATGACTATAGGCACCGCAGAGTGGTGTCCGTCAGATGACTATAGGCACCGCAGAGTGGTGTCCGTCAGATGACTATAGGCACCGCAGAGTGGTGTCCGTCAGATGACTATAGGCACCACAGAGTGGTGTCCGTCAGATGACTATAGGCACCGCAGAGTGGTGTCCGTCAGATGACTATAGGCACCGCAGAGTGGTGTCCGTCAGATGACTATAGGCACCGCAGAGTGGTGTCCGTCAGATGACTATAGGCACCACAGAGTGGTGTCCGTCAGATGACTATAGGCACCGCAGAGTGGTCTGTTTTCTTTCCATCCATCTCGCTCTGGCCTTGGTCTTTCCACTAAGGGTTAGTGAAGTGTAGTAACCTGTGGTTCCCTGCCTCCCTCCTTCTAGCCCTCCCTCTCATGGTTCAGGGGGCTCCCTGCCTCCCTCCTTCTAGCCCTCCCTCTCATGGTTCAGGGGGCTCCCTGCCTCCCTCCTTCTAGCCCTCCCTCTCGTGGTTCAGGGGGCTCCTTGCTTTCCGTAAAATAGGCCTGTCTAGTGTGTGTGTGGACTGGGTGGTATACTGTATTTTACTAGACACCACTATGGATGCACGGACCAGTTTTGGTTTTTACTTGCCCTTCTATAACCAATGTATGGTTTGTTAAAAGTGATACGCCACCCGCCCCTGGTCGCTCATGGAGTGCAGTTGATGTTTTCCGACCACAAGTTAAATTGCCAACCATTCTCTTCAGTCTGTGCAGCAGACGCAACAATATGTTGATGACAACGATGCTGTTTCCACTTCTTAATATAATTACACTATTAGTTTGTATGTCTTACTGTCTGCAAACAGCAAGTATGTTTATTTATTTGATCAAGTTGCGGATAAAACAGTGTTAGCTGCTAATCTCTAGCTAGCTGCATTAGTTGGCTAGCTGTCTAGCTAATACAGCCTGATAGCAGTGCTGGTGGAGACCTAAATAAGCATGTTTGTGCAACCGTATCTTCTAAATCCGAGAGAAATAGGGGACGCATGAATATGTTGGCTACATGAAGTAAGAAACCATTTAATGTAGCCAAAGTTTATAGGGTCCCACTCCCCTGGGAAACACTGACCAACACTTTGGTTCCTACCCCTGTCACAATAATGCCTCTTTGGCTTTTTCATTCATTGTCATGTCAAACAACACTGTGTTCAAAGTGGCCAGTATTATATTCTAACTATAGAATTAGAATAATCATTCCCACAATTACCCCTGATAATTTCCATGATTCCAACAGTTCACCCAACAGTTCACACAAGTCCAATCGCATTTGGGGAGGCAGGGTAGCCTAGTGGTTAGAGCGTTGGACTTGTAACCGAAAGTTGCAAGATCGAATCCCTGAGCTGACAAGGTAAAAATCTGTCATTCTGCCCCTGAACAAGGCAGTTAACCCACTGTTTCTAGGCCGTCATTGAAAATAAGAATTTGTTCTTAACTGACTTGACTCGTTAAATAAAGGTAAAAAATGTATGCAATATGGCCTTTTGGTTGAAGTTTAATTGAACAGTATAAAACAATCGGAATGCAGAAAGCCCCGTTTGAAAACACTTAAAATGTATGTGTTGACCCTAAGGTCAAGCACTGCTCCTAGAACTGGTATTATTCAAAAACCACAAATACCGCCAAATAGCATCATCCCGCCAAATACCATCATCCCGCCAAATACCATCATATCGCCAAATAGCATCATCCCGCCAAATAGCATCATACCGCCAAATACCATCATCCCGCCAAATACCGCCAAATAGCATCATCCCGCCAAATACCGCCAAATAGCACCATCCCGCCAAATAGCACCATCCCGCCAAATAGCACCATACCGTCAACAACAAAAAATGTAGTGCTATGATATTTTGGCCATATCTCCCAGCCCTAATATATGTGTATGACTCCCTTTCTGTGTCTCTGGACGTGTCAAGGTGACACTGGCCCATTTGCACAGATGTCATTGTGTCTGCTCAGGGTGACCCTTGACCCCTGCTAGTCTGAAGATCTTTAGCTGTGTGCTTCTCAACGAGTACACGCACAGTAACCAGGTGTCTATCAAACATTTTTTTATGCCAGTAAAGAACGTTGGATAATTTTTTTGTTGTTGTGACCGGCCTGATGGAAACAGCATAACAGAATAATTTTGCACGCCCAATTTTTCAGTTTTTGATTTGTTAAAAAAGTTAGAAATATCCAATAAATGTCGTTCCACTTCATGATTATGTCCCACTTGTTGTTGATTCTTCACAAAAAAATACAGTTTTATATCTTTATGTTTGAAGCCTGAAATGTGGCAAAAGGTCGCAAAGTTCAATGGGGCCGAATACTTTCGCAAGGCACTGTATAATGAACTTCACAGGGTGGTGAAATTGCAAAGTGATGAGCTTGATGCTCTTTTACAATAAATATCGAGAGTCTCATTCTGGTGACACGATGATCGACGCTTGGCTTCCCTTTGACAAATAGAAATCTTGCTCTTTTGTCCATTATGTAGACTATACCCTTCCCTGTAGCTGGTAGCTGTTGGCTAGAGCACTGTTGCTAAGAGTGGAGTGGCCACATTCGCTCTATAACGCAACATTTGTTGTGCCAAAACCGTAAGTAGAGTTGAAAATGCGATGGAAACCCATTTATGTTTCTGAGGTGACAGAAGTCATTGGAGCACGGGCCTATGCAACATTTTAACACGAGATGTGGATTCTTTGGTGGTGAGCTCAGGGCTTTGGTGGTGAGCTCAGGGCTTTGGTGGTGAGCTCAGGGCTTTGGTGGTGAGCGCAGGGCTTTGGTGGTGAGCGCAGGGCTTTGGTGGTGAGCGCAGGGCTTTGGTGGTGAGCGCAGGGCTTTGGTGGTGAGCGCAGGGCTTTGGTGGTGAGCGCAAGGCTTTGGTGGTGAGCGCAGGGCTTTGGTGGTGAGCGCAGGGCTTTGGTGGTGAGCGCAGGGCTTTGGTGGTGAGCGCAGGGCTTTGGTGGTGAGCGCAGGGCTTTGGTGGTGAGCGCAGGGCTTTGGTGGTGAGCGCAAGGCTTTGGTGGTGAGCGCAGGGCTTTGGTGGTGAGCGCAGGGCTTTGGTGGTGAGCGCAGGGCTTTGGATGGTGAGCGCAGGGCTTTGGTGGTGAGCGCAGGGCTTTGGTGGTGAGCGCAGGGCTTTGGTGGTGAGCGCAGGGCTTTGGTGGTGAGCGCAGGGCTTTGGTGGTGAGCGCAGGGCTTTGGTGGTGAGCTCAGGGCTTTGGTGGTGAGCGCAGGGCTTTGGTGGTGAGCGCAGGGCTTTGGTGGTGAGCGCAGGGCTTTGGTGGTGAGCGCAGGGCTTTGGTGGTGAGCGCAGGGCTTTGGTGGTGAGCGCAGGGCTTTGGTGGTGAGCGCAGGGCTTTGGTGGTGAGCGCAGGGCTTTGGTGGTGAGCGCAGGGCTTTGGTGGTGAGCGCAGGGCTTTGGTGGTGAGCGCAGGGCTTTGGTGGTGAGCGCAGGGCTTTGGTGGTGAGCGCAGGGCTTTGGTGGTGAGCGCAGGGCTTTGGTGGTGAGCGCAGGGCTTTGGTGGCTTGGTGGTGAGCGCAGGGTTTGGTGGTGAGCGCAGGGTTTGGTGGTGGGCTTTGGTGGTGAGCTCAGGGCTTTGGAGTTTTCTTTTTCCTCTCCTTTCAGTCAACCCAGCTGGAGAGAACATAGCTTTTGGCACCGAACTGTGTGTGTCCATGTGTCAGTGTGTGAGCGGTCTGTGTGTGCAGAGTGTGTGTGTGTGTGTGTGTGTAAGAAACACAACCTTCAGCACACCAGAGAATTGGCTAATCAAACTGGAACTTGTCAAAATGTTCCCGTCTCTCCATGTTTCAAATGTTAGTCTTAGTGACCCTGAATTTTCACGTTCCTGTTTTTTGGTTTTATCTATACTGATCAAAAATATAAACGCAACGTGTAAAGTGTTGGTCCCATGTTTCATAAGCTGAAATAAAAGATCCCATAAATGTTCCATACACACAAATAGCTTATTTCTCTCAAATTTTCTGTGAATATATATATATTTTTCCATCGCTGTTAGTGAGCATTTCTCCTTTGCCAAGATAGTTCATCCACCTGACAGGTGTGGCATATCAAGAATCTGATTAAACAGTATGATCATTACACAGCTGCACCTTGTGATGGGAACAATAAAAGGCCATTCTGAAATGTGCAGTTTTGTCACACAACGCAATGGCACAGATGTCTCAAGTGTGCAATTAGCCGGATGACTGCAGGAATGTCCGCCATAGCTGTTGCCAGAGAATTGAATGTTAGTTTCTCTATCATAAGCCGTCTCCAACATCGCTTTAAAGAATTTGGCAGTATGTCCAACCGGCCTCACAACCGCAGACCACGTGTAACCAAACAAGCCCAGGACCTCCACATCCGGCTTCTTCACCTGCGGGATCGCCTGAGACCAGCCACCCGGACAGCTGATGAAACTAAGGAGTAATAAAGCCCTTTTGTGGGGAAAACGAATTCTGATTGGGTGGTCCTGGCTCCCAGTGGGTGGGCCTATGCCCTCCGAAGCCCACCCATGGCTGCACCCCTGCCCAATCGTGAAATCCATAGATTAGGTCCTAATTTATTTATTTAAATTGAGTGATTTCTTTAACTCAGTAAAATTGTTGAAATTGTTGCATGTTGCTTCTATATTTTTGATCAGTATACTTTCTCTGTCACTTCTGTCATCTATAACTTGTTTATTTCAATGGATGGAAAACAAACCTCTCTCTCATCTCTCCCTCTTTCCATCCCTCTGTTTCTAACTTCTCCCCTCTCTTCCCTTCTTCACAGAGAAGCGATGAGGAATTACCTGAAGGAGCGAGGAGACCAAACTGTCCTGATCCTGCATGCAAAGGTTGCCCAGAAATCTTATGGCAATGAAAAACGGTAATCAACCACCACTTACCCTACACACCACTTACCCTAAGCACAACTTACCCTACACACAACTTACCCTACACACCACTTACCCTACACACCACTTACCCTACACACAACTTACCCTACACACCACTTACCCTACACACCACTTACCTTACACACCACTTACCCTACACACCACTTACCCTACACACCACTTACCCTACACACAACTTACCCTACACACCACTTACCCTACACACCACTTACCCTACACACCACTTACCCTACACACCACTTACCCTACACACCACTTACCCTACACACCACTTACCCTACACACCACTTACCCTACACACAACTTACCCTACACACCACTTACCCTACACACCACTTACCCTACACACCACTTACCCTACACACCACTTACCCTACACACCACTTACCCTACACACCACTTACCCTACACACAACTTACCCTACACACAACTTACCCTACACACCACTTACCCTACACACCACTTACCCTACACACCACTTACCCTACACACCACTTACCCTAAGCACAACTTTCCACACTCTCCATGCTTCCCACAGCCCCTACCTGGTGTAGTACCTCCCACAGCTCCTACCTGGTGTAGTACCTCCCACAGCTCCTACCTGGTGTAGTACCTCCCACAGCTCCTACCTGGTGTAGTACCTCCCACAGCTCCTACCTGGTGTAGTACCTCCCACAGCTCCTACCTGGTGTAGTACCTCCCACAGCTCCTACCTGGTGTAGTACCTCCCACAGCTCCTACCTGGTGTAGTACCTCCCACAGCTCCTACCTGGTGTAGTACCTCCCACAGCTCCTACCTGGTGTAGTACCTCCCACAGCTCCTACCTGGTGTAGTACCTCCCACAGCTCCTACCTGGTGTAGTACCTCCCACAGCTCCTACCTGGTGTAGTACCTCCCACAGCTCCTACCTGGTGTAGTACCTCCCACAGCTCCTACCTGGTGTAGTACCTCCCACAGCTCCTACCTGGTGTAGCATCTTCCACAGCTCCTACCTGGTGTAGCATCTTCCACAGCTCCTACCTGGTGTAGCATCTTCCACAGCTCCTACCTGGTGTAGGACCTCCCACAGCTCCTACCCGGTGTAGGACCTCCCACAGCTCCTACCCGGTGTAGGACCTCCCACAGCTCCTACCCGGTGTAGTACCTCCCACAGCTCCTACCCGGTGTAGTACCTCCCACAGCTCCTACCTGGTGTAGTACCTCCCACAGCTCCTACCTGGTGTAGTACCTCCCACAGCTCCTACCTGGTGTAGTACCTCCCACAGCTCCTACCTGGTGTAGTACCTCCCACAGCCTCTACCTGGTGTAGTACCTCACACAGCCTCTACCTGGTGTAGTACCTCCCACAGCCTCTACATGGTGTGTGTGATGACCTTCACCCCAGTCGGCCCTACTCTGAGGTCCTGAGCGCCCTGGAGCAGGATTTCATCAAGGATATCTCTGTACTTTGCTCCGCTCACCTTTCCCTCGATCCTGACTAGTCTCCCAGTCCCTGCCTCTGAAATACATCCCCACTGCATGATGCTGCCATCACCATACCTGTTGTAGTAACTAACACGGTCCCAACCCAAAAAAAGGCACGTTGAAGAGTTCCCTGTTTCATTATAAGTCAATAGGTCAAGGGTTAATAGTATGGACTAAAAAGAAATCACATTCCGTTGTGTCTGTGTGTAACGTAGGTGTTTTGGCCCCTCCGGCTTTCCATCTCCTACTGCGTCCAGACGGGGTTAAGCGGTTAGGTTCTCTGCAGGGCACATCCAGGAGGTTAAAGGGTAGATGGCAGGGGAATGGTAGGGTTACAGGGTTGGGGAGCACACTGTGGTAGGTAGGGGGTTATGACTGAGTAGAAGTGGGTAGACTGTTTCCTAGTTGCTGTACTAATGTTAGGTTAGAATGGTGTATGGGGGTGTGTAGGGAGTTAATGAGCTGTTCTGAATATGGTCATCCAGTTGTAGGGGATTAGACAGAATGAAGCCTTGCTCGCGCTCATGTACACAGTGCCTTAGGAAAGTGTTCAGACCCCTGGACTTTTTCCACATTTTGTTAGGTTCCAGCCTTATTCTAAAATGGATTGTATTGTTTTTTTCCCCCCTCATCAATCTACACACAATACCCCATAATGACATCACAATACCCCATAATGACATCACAATACCCCATAATGACAAAGTAAAAACAGGTTTTTAGAAATGTTTGCTAATTTTATAGAAATTGTAAATATTATATTTATGTAAGTATTGAGACACTTTACTCTTTGTTGAAGCACCTTTGGCAGCGATTACAGCCTTGAGTCTTCTTGGGCATGATGCTACAAGCTTGGCACACCTGTATTTGGTGAGTTTCTCCCATTTTTCTCTGCAGATCCTCTCAAACTCTGTCAGGTTGGATGGGGAGCGTTGCTGCATCGCTATTTTCAGGTCTCTTCAGAGATGTTTGCTCAGGTTTAAGTCCGGTCTCTGGCTGGGCCACTCAAGGACATTCAGAGACTTGTCCCGAAGCCACTCCTGTTTTGTCTTAGATGTGTGCTTGGGTTCGTTGTCCTGTTGGAAGGTGAACCTTCGCCCTACTCAGGTCCTGAGTGCTCTGGGGCAGGTTTCCATCAAGGAGCTCTCTGTTCTTCGCTTCGTTCATCTTTCCCTCGATCCTGACTAGTCTCCTAGTCCCTGCCGCTGAAAAACATCCTCACAGCATGATGCTGCCACCACCATGCTTCACTGGAGGGATGGTGCCAGGTTTCTTCCAGACATGATGCTGCCACCACCATGCTTCACCGTAGAGATGGTGCCAGGTTTCTTCCAGACATGATTCTGCCAACACCGTGCTTCACTGTAGGGATGGTGTCAGGTTTCTTCCAGACATGATGCTTGGCATTCAGGTCTAAGATTTCAATCTCGGTTTCATCAGACCGGAGAATCTTCTTTAATATGGTCTGATTCTTTGGGGGCCTTTTGGCAAACTCCAAGATGTCTGGTCACTCTACCATAAAGGCCTGTTTGGTAGAGTGCTGCAGAGATGGTTGTCCTTCTGGAAGGTTCTCCCATCTCCACAGAGGAACTCAAGAGCTCTGTCAGAGTGACCATCGTGTTCTTGGTCACCTCCCTGACCAATTCCCTTCTCCCTCGAATGCTCATTTTGTCCGGGCGTCCAGCTCTAGGAAGAGTCTTTGTGGTTCCAACTTCTTCCATTTAAGAATGATGGTGCAGAAAACTTTTGGTACTCTTCCCCAGATCTGTGCCTCGACACAATCCTGTCTCTGAGCTCTACGGACAATTTCTTCAAACTCATGGCTTTGTTTTTGCTCTGACATGCACTGTCAACTTTGGGACCTTATATAGACTTCTGTGTTTCTTTCCAAATCATGTCTAATCAATTGAATTTAACACTGGTGGAAAGGATGATCAATGGAAACAGGATGCACCTGATCTCAATTTCGAGTCTCATAGCAAAGAGTCTGAATACTTATGTAAATAAGGTATCTGTTTTTTGTTTTTAATACATTTGCAAACTTTTCTAAAAACCAGTTTTTCGCTTTGTCATAATGGGGTATTGTATGTAGATTGCGGAGGATTGAAAAAAAAAAAAGGCTGTAACGTAACAAAATGTGGAACAAGTCAGAGTTCTGAATACCTTCCGAAGGCACTCTCCCTTTTTCTTTCTCCCTCTCCCCTTCCTCTTGGCTGGGTCTGATCATTGGAGCCCTGCCTGCCATCACACCAGAACTATGTCAACTATGTCTTAGTAAATCAGCAGCATCACACCAGAACTATGTCTTAGTAAATCAGCAGCATCACACCAGAACTATGTCTTAGTAAATCAGCAGCATCACACCAGAACTATGTCTTAGTAAATCAGCAGCATCACACCAGAACTATGTCTTAGTAAATCAGCAGCATCACACCAGAACTATGTCTTAGTAAATCAGCAGCATCACACCAGAACTATGTCTTAGTAAATCAGCAGCATCACACCAGAACTATGTCTTAGTAAATCAGCAGCATCACACCAGAACTATGTCTTAGTAAATCAGCAGCATCACACCAGAACTATGTCTTAGTAAATCAGCAGCATCACACCAGAACTATGTCTTAGTAAATCAGCATCACACCAGAACTGTCTTAGTAAATCAGCAGCATCTCACCAGAACTATGTCTTAGTAAATCAGCAGCATCACACCAGAACTATATCTTAGTAAATCAGCAGCATCACACCAGAACTGTGTTAGTAAATCAGCAGCATCTCACCAGAACTATGTCTTATTAAATCAGCAGCATCACACCAGAACTATGTCTTAGTAAATCAGCAGCCCTCAGCCGACACTGTGACACCTCTGAGTTTTGGAGCACGAGAGAGGAGGAGCAGCATTGTGTGTGACTGCGTGTGTGTGACTGTGTGTGTGTGTGTGACTGCGTGTGTGTGACTGCGTGTGTGTGACTGCGTGTGTGTGACTGCGTGTGTGTGTGACTGCGTGTGTGTGTGTGACTGTGTGTGACTGCGCGTGTCAGTATGTGTTTGTTAAATAGCTGAATTCCTCTACTCTCCTCTGTTCTCTCTGGTTAAAGTCACACTGACCAGTTTTGGGGGTAATGGTGAGGGGGGTCCGGTTTTGGCGGCAGACCCTTTTGTAGCAATGCACCCTGGGACACATCAAGCTTCAAGTCATTCAAGTTTTCATAGTTGGTCATAAAGCCCCCAAAAACAGAACATTCATATACGTTCCTCTTATCTGACACTTATTCACTCACAATTGAGTCATTCACTATTCGACCGGGATTAGTTTTACTAGGGGAAGTTGGGTAATGTCATTATGTGCACGAACACAAAACATAAATGTATATATTTTTTGTCCCGTCTGAGTCTGCATGGTGGTCGTTTTTTTTTGACAAAGTCCAAGTTCCTCTGACAAAGCTAGTCCCGTACATAACGAAATCCCCTGTGTTATTCAGAGAATCACGTAGTTTGACAGGTGCTTTGTGCAGTTTGAGAAAGAGAAGAAGCAGCGCTACGCATATATTAAGGCCCCCGAGTGGCGCAGCGGTCTGACCCTGCATCTCAGTGCTAGAGGCGTCACTACAGACCCTGGTTCAATTCCAGGCTGTATCACAGCGATCTAAGACACTGCATCTCCGTGCTAGAGGCATCAGTCACTACAGACCCTGGTTCAATTCCAGGCTGTATCACAGCGGTCTAAGACACTGCATCTCCGTGCTAGAGGCATCAGTCACTACAGACCCTGGTTCAATTCCAGGCTGTATCACAGCGGTCTAAGACACTGCGTCTCCATGCTAGAGGCGTCACTACAGACCCGGGATCGGGTCACATAGGGCGGCGCACAATTGGCCGGGTTAGGGTTTGGCCGGTGTAGGCCGTCATTGTAAAATAAGAATTTGTTCTCAACTGACTTGCCTAGTTAAATAAAAGTTAAATAAAAAAATGAATACAATATTTCATATGAATGGCCTAAATGGAGAAACTTTCACAATGAATAGTTTTGTTTATAGGCTTCGTTTTGTGCCAATTAATAGAAATGTAACATCGCCAAATGCATCAGTTTGATTAAATGTTGTACAGAAACATTTAGCTCCTAGGCCTGTTTAATGAAACTCTGTTAATATAGGTAGTAGATGGCACATCAGGGCATCCCTAGTTCCCCACTGAGCTAATCTTTGTAGAAATGGCTTTCTCATAACGCATCTCAGGCACGGTGCGTTGTTCAGCAGCTCTCATCAGCAGGATGGGAGGGGGGGGGGGGGGCTTTTCATTAGGAGTGACGTCCACTGTGGATCGCTAAAATATAGATTATGACCACACTTCCTCAATGTAAATGGTATGGAGACACCTTCACATTCGGCAGCCAAGCGCGAGTATTCAGTGCTTGGCATGATGTTGAATATCTTGACGCTTAGAATAAACATCTCCAGGGTTTCTGTCATCAGAGTCAATTGAATGAAATAAATCTATATAATTACTGGGGGCAGTCTGGAAGAACTATTCCAGTGTTCTTTACTGGGGGCAGTCTGGAAGAACTATTCCAGTGTTCTTTACTGGGGGCAGTTTGGAAGAACTATTCCAGTGTTCTTTACTGGGGGCAGTCTGGAAGAACTATTCCAGTGTTCTTTACTGGGGGCAGTCTGGAAGAACTATTCCAGTGTTCTTTACTGGGGGCAGTTTGGAAGAACTATTCCAGTGTTCTCTGGAATAGGGCACATGATGGGCTAAAAATGACACGACATTTTAGTCTCTCTGCAGTGTAACTGTGGTCTCTCTGCAGTGTAACTGTGGTCTCTCTGCAGTGTAACTGTGGTCTCTCTGCAGTGTAACTGTGGTCTCTCTGCAGTGTAACTGTGGTCTCTCTGCAGTGTAACTGTGGTCTCTCTGCAGTGTAACTGTGGTCTCTGCAGTGTAACTGTGGTCTCTCTGCAGTGTAACTGTGGTCTCTCTGCAGTGTAACTGTGGTCTCTCTGCAGTGTAACTGTGGTCTCTCTGCAGTGTAACTGTGGTCTCTCTGCAGTGTAACTGTGGTCTCTCTGCAGTGTAACTGTGGTCTCTCTGCAGTGTAACTGTGGTCTCTCTGCAGTGTAACTGTGGTCTCTCTGCAGTGTAACTGTGGTCTCTCTGCAGTGTAACTGTGGTCTCTCTGCAGTGTAACTGTGGTCTCTCTGCAGTGTAATGTACCTCTGTAGTGTACCTCTGTAGTGTAATGTACCTCTGTAATGTACCTCTGTAATGTATCTCTGTAGTGTAATGTACCTCTGTAATGTATCTCTGTAGTGTAATGTACCTCTGTAGTGTAATGTACCTCTGTAATGTACCTCTGTAGTGTAATGTATCTCTGTAATGTACCTCTGTAGTGTAATGTACCTCTGTAGTGTAATGTATCTCTGTAGTGTAATGTACCTCTGTAGTGTACCTCTGTAGTGTACCTCTGTAGTGTACCTCTGTAGTGTAATGTACCTCTGTAGTGTACCTCTGTAGTGTACCTCTGTAGTGTAATGTACCTCTGTAGTGTACCTCTGTAGTGTACCTCTGTAGTGTAATGTACCTCTGTAGTGTAATGTACCTCTGTAGTGTACCTCTGTAGTGTACCTCTGTAGTGTACCTCTGTAGTGTAGTGTACCTCTGTAGTGTAGTGTACCTCTGTAGTGTAATGTACCTCTGTAGTGTAATGTACCTCTGTAGTGTACCTCTGTAGTGTACCTCTGTAGTGTAAAGTACCCCTGTAGTGTAATGTACCCCTGTAGTGTATCTCTGTAGTGTAATGTACCTCTGTAGTGTACCTCTGTAGTGTAATGTACCTCTGTAGTGTAATGTACCTCTGTAATGTACCTCTGTAGTGTAATGTACCTCTGTAGTGTAATGTACCTCTGTAATGTACCTCTGTAGTGTAATGTACCTCTGTAGTGTAATGTACCTCTATAGTGTAATGTACCCCTGTAGTGTAATGTACCTCTGTAGTGTAATGTACCTCTGTAGTGTAATGTACCTCTGTAGTGTAATGTACCCCTGTAGTGTAATGTACCCCTGTAGTGTACCTCTGTAGTGTAATGTACCTCTGTAGTGTAATGTACCTCTGTAGTGTACCTCTGTAGTGTAATGTACCTCTGTAGTGTACCTCTGTAATGTACCTCTGTAGTGTACCTCTGTAGTGTAATGTACCTCTGTAGTGTACCTCTGTAGTGTAGTGTACCTCTGTAGTGTACCTCTGTAGTGTAATGTACCTCTGTAGTGTACCTCTGTAGTGTAATGTACATCTGTAGTGTACCTCTGTAGTGTAATGTACCTCTGTAGTGTACCTCTGTAATGTAGTGTACCTCTGTAGTGTAATGTACCTCTGTAGTGTAATGTACCTCTGTAGTGTAATGTACCTCTGTAGTGTAATGTACCTCTGTAGTGTATCTCTGTAGTGTAATGTACCTCTGTAGTGTAATGTACCTCTGTAATGTACCTCTGTAGTGTAATGTACCTCTGTAGTGTACCTCTGTAGTGTACCTCTGTAGTGTAATGTACCTCTGTAGTGTACCTCTGTAGTGTACCTCTGTAGTGTAATGTACCTCTGTAGTGTAATGTACCTCTGTAGTGTACCTCTGTAGTGTACCTCTGTAGTGTACCTCTGTAGTGTAGTGTACCTCTGTAGTGTAGTGTACCTCTGTAGTGTAATGTACCTCTGTAGTGTAATGTACCTCTGTAGTGTACCTCTGTAGTGTACCTCTGTAGTGTAAAGTACCCCTGTAGTGTAATGTACCCCTGTAGTGTATCTCTGTAGTGTAATGTACCTCTGTAGTGTACCTCTGTAGTGTAATGTACCTCTGTAGTGTAATGTACCTCTGTAATGTACCTCTGTAGTGTAATGTACCTCTGTAGTGTAATGTACCTCTGTAATGTACCTCTGTAGTGTAATGTACCTCTGTAGTGTAATGTACCTCTATAGTGTAATGTACCCCTGTAGTGTAATGTACCTCTGTAGTGTAATGTACCTCTGTAGTGTAATGTACCTCTGTAGTGTAATGTACCCCTGTAGTGTAATGTACCCCTGTAGTGTACCTCTGTAGTGTAATGTACCTCTGTAGTGTAATGTACCTCTGTAGTGTAATGTACCTCTGTAGTGTACCTCTGTAGTGTAATGTACCTCTGTAGTGTACCTCTGTAATGTACCTCTGTAGTGTACCTCTGTAGTGTAATGTACCTCTGTAGTGTACCTCTGTAGTGTAGTGTACCTCTGTAGTGTACCTCTGTAGTGTAATGTACCTCTGTAGTGTACCTCTGTAGTGTAATGTACATCTGTAGTGTACCTCTGTAGTGTAATGTACCTCTGTAGTGTACCTCTGTAATGTAGTGTACCTCTGTAGTGTAATGTACCTCTGTAGTGTAATGTACCTCTGTAGTGTAATGTACCTCTGTAGTGTAATGTACCTCTGTAGTGTATCTCTGTAGTGTAATGTACCTCTGTAGTGTAATGTACCTCTGTAATGTACCTCTGTAGTGTAATGTATCTCTGTAATGTACCTCTGTAGTGTAATGTACCTCTGTAGTGTACCTCTGTAGTGTAATGTACCTCTGTAGTGAATGTACCTCTGTAGTGTAATGTACCTCTAATCTCCAACTCAACATTATGAAGTTGTTCCTAATTGTACACTATGTGTAGTCACACACACACTTAAGTTAGTGTTTCATTCTGAACCAACCGACGTTGGTTTGGGTCAGCTCTCCGGGAGTGTGTCCCTCTCTAAGGAAGAGCCTAGTGGGCGTGGCGTCGATGTCGGTGTGTGTTTACAATATGAATGCTTGTCTGTGTTTTGATACACAATAGGAGCTCTGAGCATGAATAAATTGCGTGTGTGTAAAGATGGGTTTTCCACAGAGATCTCCCTCTTTCTCTCTCTCTCTCTTTTAGGAGATGAAAGCAGACTGGTGTTATGTGTCACTCTCCTCCTAGACTAGACAGACAGTCTCATGACAAGTGTCTCCATTTGACCTACTTTCCTTCTCTCCCTGCACATGCTCATAAAAACAAACCGCTTTAGTTATTTTGAAGAGCAACATGGGTGAAAACATTTGATATTTCTCCCTAAAGAAGGGACATGACTGAGACTAGTAAAAGTGTTGTTTTAAGCAATCTACGTGTTTATTTCTCCTGACATGTCTTCCTGAGGTACTGGCTAAAATTCAAGTTCTTGTCAGATTCGACTCGAGCAAGCCCCATCGGTTATTGGATTAACATTTCACTTTCTCCTTTGAAAATTAAACAAGGTTTTACAGGATTTTAGTAGCTGTTTTGAGAAGTTTGTTTGTCACTCAAAGAAATGCGCTGACAACTTGGCTGAAACTTAATTCCCAAGTTCTACATTTCTTTTTTTGTTTGTCACACTGCCATCTAGTGGCAGAACGTCTAACATGCAGTATGACATGTTTATGAACAGTCTGGACCCACCAGACCAGAGTAGATTCCAGACAGTTCTATCAACTGTGTCTGGTATATGTGTGTGTGTGTGTGTGTGTAAAGTATTATAGCTACTAATCATTTGATGTGTGTGTAGTCTGGGTAGTGGTGTGTACACTGAGGATACAAAACATTAGGAGCACCTGCTCTTTACATGACAGACCAGGTGATGATTGCTTATTGATGTCACTTGTTAAATCCACTTCAATCAGTGTAGATGAAGGAGAGGAGACACGTTTAAAATGGATTTTTAAGCCTTGAGACATGTATTGTGTGACTGGGCAAGACAAAATGTTGAAGTGCCTTTGAACTGGGTATTGTAGTAGATGCCAGGTGCACCGGTTTGAGTGTGTCAAGAACTGCAACGGTGCTGTTTTTTTTTTACGCTCAACAATTTCCCGTGTGTTTCAAAAATGGTCCACCAGCCAAAGGACATCCAGCCAACTTGGCACAACTGTGGGAAGCGTTGGAGTCAACATGGACCAGCATTCCTGTGGAACGCTTTCAATACATTGTAGAGTCCATACCCCAAAGAATTGAGGCTGTTCTGAGGGAGAAAGTTGGGGGGTGGTTTCGCTCAATATTAGGAAGGTGTTCCTAATGTTTGCTATACTCAGTGTATGTAAATTATACTTGTGTGTGTGTGTGTGTGTGTGTGTGTGTGTGTTCAGGTTCTTCTGTCCTCCTCCATGTGTCTACCTGATGGGCTCTGGCTGGAAGAAGAAGAGAGAGGAGATGGAGAGAGAGGGCTGTTCAGAGCAGGAGGCTCAACCCTGTGCCTTTATAGGGATAGGAAACAGTGACCAGGAGATGCAACAACTCAACATCGAGGGGAAGGTAGGGCCCTGTACACTCTCTCTCTCTGTCTCTCTCACACCTCTCTCTCTGTCTCTCTCACACCTCTCTCTCTGTCTCTCTCACACCTCTCTCTCTGTCTCACTCTGTCTCACTCACACCTCTGTCTCACTCTCTCTCTCTGTCTCACTCACACCTCTCTCTCTGTCTCACTCATACCTCTCTCTCTGTCTCACTCATACCTCTCTGTCTCTGTCTCTCTTTCTCTGTCTCTCTTTCTCTCACTCATACCTGTCTCTCTTTCTCTCACTCATACCTCTCTCTCTGTCTCACTCATACCTCTCTCTCTGTCTCACTCATACCTCTCTCTCTGTCTCACTCTCTCTGTCTCTCTCTCTGTCTCTCTCTCTGTCTCTCTCTCTGTCTCTCTCTCTGTCTCTCTCTCACCACAGAAATGACTAACTGGTGCCTGGCCTTATTTTTTTCCCTCTCACTCAGAACTATTGCACAGCCAAAACCTTGTACATATCAGACTCCGACAAGAGAAAGCACTTCATGCTGTCGGTCAAGATGTTCTACGGCAACAGCGCCGACATCGGCGTCTTCCTTAGTAAGAGGATAAAAGTCATCTCCAAGCCCTCCAAGAAGAAACAGTCCCTGAAGAACGCAGACCGTGAGTCACACAAACGCCAACACACACACACTCATAGGGCCCTGCTTTCAAAAGGCATCCTTCCTTCCTCGAACAGGACGTGGCTCGTGAAAGATGTCTATTGAATCTATTCTATTGTGTTCAAACAATGTTCATTTCTGCCATTCACAATGCTACTATTGCTCTTCAACAAAGTTTCCCTGTTTTCCAGTCTTGCCACTAGAGGGCGCTACAGCTAAAAAAACAGATGACAACCGATGCCTGAAAAATGACCCAATGTTCAATATTGTTAAGTCGCTGTAGAGTTTATTTTTTTACGGCCCGCTTTCTACCCTCTTCTCTCTCATCTTATCACCCAGACGGGGACATGTGTTGTTCTCGCACATCTTATCACCCAGACGGGGACATGTGTTGTTCTCTCACATCCTGTCACCCAGACGGGGACATGTGTTCTTCTCTCTCATGTTATCACCGAGACGTACATGTAGTGTGTTCTCTTTATCTCTCTCTCTGTGTGTGTCTCCTACTGCAGTGTGTATTGCATCGGGGACCAAGGTGGCCCTGTTCAACCGGTTGCGTTCCCAGACGGTCAGCACGCGCTACCTACATGTGGAGGGGGGGAACTTCCACGCCAGCTCCCAGCAATGGGGTGCCTTCTACGTTCACCTGTGTGAGTGTGGTACACACACACACACACACACACATTAACCATACACACACACACTTCCATTGTAAAAATGTGTGTACGGGTGTATGTGTGTATGGGCAATGTATTTAATTTAAAAAAATCTTTATTTAACTAGACAAGTCAGTTAAGAAAAAAATCTTATTTCACAATGACAACCTACCGGGGAATAGTGGGTTAACTGCCTTGTTCAGGGGCGGAACGACATGTTTACCTTGTCAGCTCGGGGATTCAATCTGGCTACCTTTTGGTTACTAGTCCAACGCTCTAACCACTAGGCTACCTGCCACCCCAAATGGGTAATGTAATGTATGTGTAATGTGTGTGTGTGGGTAATGTGTGTGTGTGTGTGTGTGTGTGTGTGTGTGTGTGTGTGTGTGTGTGTGTGTGTGTGTGTGTGTGTGTGTGTGTGTGTGTGGGTAATGTGTGTGGGTAATGTGTGTGTGTGTGTGGGTAATGTGTGTGTGTGTGTGTGTGTGTGGGTAATGTGTGTGTGTGGGTAATGTGTGTGTGTGTGTGTGGGTAATGTGTGTGTGTGTGTGTGTGGGTAATGTATGTGTAATGTGTGTGTATGGGTAATGTGTGTGTGGGTAATGTGTGTGTGTGTGTGTGTGTATGGGTAATGTGTGTGTGTGTGTTACGAATCCCTTTTGGCCCGACAGTCTAGGGGGGATGGTAATGAGACCCGTAACATAACTCATGCAAATTATTATTGTGACAAAGTAAAAGTGTGAACGAAATAACCACGACAACAGAAATCTAACGTCAAACCCCAGGTTTATTTATAAACACACGGTAATGGGGGGGGGGGAGCAGGAAAAGGGGCTGAGCTGGACCCAAGGAAAGAAACAATAAATATACAAAAACACCCCTAAGCTAGACTAGCCTACTTTAACAACAGCTAACTAACTAACCATAAATACAGTGGGTGGTCCACCCAGTTCTAACTAGTGTATTTAACAAAGTTCACCTACGGGTAGTGTATGCCCAAGGGCGACTTGTCTAGGTTTCCCCCTTTTCCCACCAGCAACAAACAAACACCATAACCAAAACAATACTCACAGGTGATGACAAAGTGCTATGGAGGTGCTCAAACAAAAGAGAGGTTAAGACACAACGCTAGAGTGAAACACAGAGACCTACAGACATGGCATTTACAGAGAGATTGCGCTCTAGAGCAAACAACTGATGGGGTTTTTAAACCAAGGGAAAGGAACTGTGATTGGGTAGGAAACAGGAGGAGGTGTGTCTTCTGATTGATGATTGATTGGGGAGTGATGATTTTCACCTGTGAGGGGAGAAGGAGAGAAAAGAAACACAGGATACACACACACACACAGACACAGGATACCTGTATCCGTAACAGTGTGTATGTGTAATGTGTGTGTGTGTGTGGGTAATGTATGTGTAATGTGTGTGTGTGTGTGTGGGTAATGTATGTGTAATGTGTGGGTAATGTATGTGTAATGTGTGTGTGTGTGTGGGTAATGTATGTGTAATGTGTGTATGGGTAATGTGTGTGTGTGTGTGTGTGTGTGTGTATGGGTAATGTGTGTGTATGGGTAATGTGTGTGTGTGTGGGTGGGTGTGTGTGTGTGGGTGGGTGGGTAATGTGTGTGTGTGTGTATGGGTAATGTGTGTGTTATGTGTGTGTGTGTGTATGGGTAATGTGTGTGCTATGTGTATGTGTGGGTAATGTATGGGTAATGTGTGTGGGTAATGTGTGTGTGTGTGTGTGTGTGTGTGTGGGGGTAATGTGTGTGTAATGTGTATGTATGGGTAATGTGTGTGTGTGTGTGTGTATGGGTAATGTGTGTGTGTGTGTGTGTGTGTGTGTATGGGTAATGTGTATGTGTGTGTGTGTGTATGGGTAATGTGTGTGTGTGTGTGTATGGGTAATGTGTGTGTGTGTGTGTGTGTGTGTATGGGTAATGTGTGTGTGTGTGTGTGTGTGTGTGTGTGTATGGGTAATGTGTGTGTGTATGGGTAGTGTGTGTGTAATGTGTGTGTGTGTGTGTGTATGGGTAATGTGTGTGTGTGTGTGTGTGTGTATGGGTAATGTGTGTGTGTGTGTGTGTGTGTATGGGTAATGTGTGTGTGTATGGGTAATGTGTGTGTGTATGGGTAATGTGTGTGTGTGTATGGGTAATGTGTGTGTGTGTGTGTGTGTGGGTAATGTGTGTGTGGGTAATGTGTGTGTGTGTGTGGGTAATGTGTATAGAGAAGCTTTCAAACCCCTTCACTTTTTCCACATTTTGTTATGTTACAGCCTTATTCTAAAATTGCATTTTATTCCCTCATCAATCGACACACTATCCCATAATGACAAATATTACTCAGTACTTTGTTGAAGAACCTTTGGCAGCAATTACAACCTTGAGTCTTCTTGTGTATGACGCTACAAGCTTGGCACACCTGTATTTGGTGAGTTTCTCTCATTCTTCTCCGCGGATCCTCAAACTCTGTCAGGTTGGATGGGGAGCGTCGCTGCACAGCTATTTTCAGGTCTCTCCAGAGATGTTTGATCGGGTTCAAGTCCGTGCTCTGGCTGGACCACTCAAGGACATTCAGAGACATGTCCCGAAGCCACTCCTGTGTTGTCTTGGCTGCCTGCTTAGTGTTGTTGTCTTGTTGGAAGGTGAACCTTCACCCCAGTCTGAGGTCCTGAGCGCTCTGGAGCAGGTTTTCATCAAGGATCTCTCTGTACTTTGCTCCTTTCATCTTTCCCTTGATCCTGACTAGTCTCTCAGTTTCTGCTACTGAAAAACATCCTCACAGCATGATGCTGCCACCACCATGCTTCACCGTAGGGATGGTGCCAGGTTTCCCCCAGAAGTGATGCTTGGCATTCAGGCCAAAGAGTTCAATCTGATTGGTGGAGTGCTGCAGAGAAGGTTGTCCTTCTGGAAGGTTCTCCAATCTCCACAGAGGAACTCTAAAGCTCTGTCAGAGTGACCATTGGATTTTTGGTCACCTCCCTGACCAAGGCCCATCTCCCTGATTGCTCAGTTTGGCCGGGAGGCCAGCTCTTGGAAGAGTCTTGGTGGTTCCAAACTTCTTCCATTTAAGAATGATGTTCTTGGGGACCTTCAATGCTGCAGACATTTTTTGGTACCCTTCCCCAGATCTGTGCCTCGACACAATCCTGTCTCAGACCTCTACGGATAATTCCTTCGACCTCATGGCTTGGTCTTTGCCCTGACATGCACTGTCAACTGTGGGACCTTATATAGACAGGTGTGTGCCTTTCCAAATCATGTCCAATCAATTGAATTTACCAAAGGTGGACTCCAATTAAGTTGTAGAAACATCTCAAGGATGATCAATGGAAACAGGATGCACCTGAGCGCAATTTTGAGTCTCATAGAGAAGGGTCTGAATACTTATGGAAATAAGGTATTTTTGTTTTTTTATTTTTTCTAAATGTGCAAAAAATTCTTAACTGTTTTTGCTTTGTCATTATGGGCTATTGTGATGTCATTATGGGCTATTGTGATGTCATTATGGGCTATTGTGATGTCATTATGGGGTATTGTGATGTCATTATGGGCTATTGTGATGTCATTATGGGCTATTGTGATGTCATTATGGGGTATTGTGATGTCATTATGGGGTATTGTGATGTCATTATGGGGTATTGTGTGTAGATTGAGGACATTTGTTTATGTAATTCATTTTAGAATAAGACTGTAATGTAACAACATTTTGATAAAGTCAAGCGGTCTGAATATTTTCTGATTCCACGGTATGGGTAAATGACAATACCATGCTTTGTTTTAAAGTGGATTGTTGAGAGGCTGGCCTGACGTTACATTTCCACCCTAAAATTCTTTATACTCAGTGTATGTGCTATTGAAACAAAAGATGAATGTTGTGTGTCCTGTTCCCCAGTGGATGACGAGGAGTCTGAAGGAGAGGAGTTCACTGTGAGAGATGGCTACATCCACTATGGACAGACGGTCAAACTGGTCTGCTCTGTCACCGGGATGGCCCTGCCACGCCTGGTACTACCCACCACTTCACTCTCTTACATCTGTTTCTCTCCTCTCTCCATGTTTCTCTCCATGTTTCTCTCCATGTTTCTCTCCTCTCTCCATGTTTCTCTCAATGTTTCTCTCCATGTTTCTCTCCATGTTTCTCTCCTCTCTCCATGTTTCTCTCCATGTTTCTCTCCTCTCTCCATGTTTCTCTCCATGTTTCTCTCCCTGTTTCTCTCCTCTCCCTGTTTCTCTCCCTGTTTCTCTCCTCTCTCCCTGTTTCTCTACTCTCTCCATGTTTCTCTACTCTCTCCATGTTTCTCTCCATGTTTCTCTCCATGTTTCTCTCCATGTTTCTCTCCATGTTCTCTCCATGTTTCTCTCCCTGTTTCTCTCCATGTTTCTCTCCCTGTTTCTCTCCCTGTTTCTCTTCATGTTTCTTTCCCTGTTTCTCTCCCTGTTTCTCTTCATGTTTCTCTCCTCTCAGCCCTGTTTCTCCCTGTTTCTCTCCTGTTTCTCTCCTCTCTCCCTGTTTCTCTCCTCTCTCCCTGTTTCTCTCCTCTCTCCATGTTTCTCTCCTCTCTCCCTGTTTCTCCTCCTCTCTCCCTGTTTCTCTCCTCTCTCCATGTTTCTCTCCATGTTTCTCTCCTCTCTCCATGTTTCTCTCCCTGTTTCTCCTCTCTCCATGTTTCTCTCCCTGTTTCTCCTCTCTCCATGTTTCTCTCCCTGTTTCTCCTCTCTCCATGTTTCTCTCCCTGTTTCTCTCCTCTCCATGTTTCTCTCCCTGTTTCTCTCCTCTCTCCATGTTTCTCTCCCTGTTTCTCCTCTCTCCATGTTCTCTCCCTGTTTCTCTCCTCTCTCCATGTTTCTCTCCCTGTTCTCTCCTCTCTCCATGTTTCTCTCCCTGTTTCTCTCCTCTCTCCATGTTTCTCTCCCTGTGTTCTCTCCTCTCTCCATGTTTCTCTCCCTGTTTCTCTCCTCTCTCCATGTTTCTCTCCCTGTTTCTCTCCTCTCTCCATGTTTCTCTCCTCTCTCCATGTTCTCTCCTCTCCATGTTTCTCTCCATGTTTCTCTCCTCTCTCCCTGTTTCTCTCCTCTCTCCATGTTTCTCTCCATGTTTCTCTCCTCTCTCCATGTTTCTCTCCCTGTTTCTCCTCTCTCCATGTTTCTCTCCCTGTTTCTCCTCTCTCCATGTTTCTCTCCCTGTTTCTCCTCATACTCCATGTTTCTCTCCCTGTTTCTCCTCTCTCCATGTTTCTCTCCCTGTTTCTCCTCTCTCCATGTTTCTCTCCCTGTTTCTCCTCTCTCCATGTTTCTCTCCCTGTTTCTCCTCTCTCCATGTTTCTCTCCCTGTTTCTCTCTCTCCATGTTTCTCTCCCTGTTTCTCTCCTCTCTCCATGTTTCTCTCCCTGTTTCTCTCCTCTCTCCATGTTTCTCTCCCTGTTTCTCTCCTCTCTCCATGTTTCTCTCCCTGTTTCTCTCCTCTCTCCATGTTTCTCTCCCTGTTTCTCTCCTCTCCATGTTTCTCTCCATGTTTCTCTCCTCTCTCCCTGTTTCTCTCCATGTTTTCTCTCCTCTCTCCCTGTTTCTCTCCTCTCTCCCTGTTTCTCTCCTCTCTCCATTTTTCTCTCCCTGTTTCTCTCCTCTCTCCATGTTTCTCTCCCTGTTTCTCTCCTCTCTCCATGTTTCTCTCCCTGTTTCTCTCCTCTCTCCATGTTTCTCTCCCTGTTTCTCTCCTCTCCATGTTTCTCTCCATGTTTCTCTCCTCTCTCCCTGTTTCTCTCCATGTTTCTCTCCTCTCTCCCTGTTTCTCTCCTCTCTCCCTGTTTCTCTCCTCTCTCCATGTTTCTCTCCTCTCTCCATGTTTCTCTCCTCTCTCCATGTTTCTCTCCATGTTTCTCTCCTCTCTCCCTGTTTCTCTCCTCTCCATGTTTCTCTCCTCTCTCCCTGTTTCTCTCCTCTCCATGTTTCTCTCCTCTCTCCCTGTTTCTCTCCTCCATGTTCTCTCCATGTTTCTCTCCATGTTTCTCTCCCTGTTTCTCTCCTCTCTCCCTGTTTCTCTCCTCTCCCTGTTTCTCTCCTCTCCCTGTTTCTCTCCTCTCTCCCTGTTTCTCTCCATGTTTCTCTCCTCTCTCCCTGTTTCTCTCCTCTCTCCCTGTTTCTCTCCTCTCTCAATTTTTCCTACAGAACTCTTTATTTTTGTGTCTTGTATGTCTATGTTAATATTCTCACTATTTCTCTTTATTACCAACACACACACACACACACACACACACACACACACACACTAATGAAAGTTAATGATGTTATTTGTACACTGAGCTCTAAGCAACTAAACCCTAAACACCAGCCTGTCTGTGTGTGTCAGATCATCCGTAAGGTGGACAAGCAGACGGCCTTGTTGGATGCAGACGACCCTGTCTCCCAGCTGCACAAGTGTTCATTCTACCTGAAGGACACAGAGCGGATGTACCTGTGCCTTTCCCAAGAGAGGATCATACAGTTTCAAGTGAGTGAGACACTACCTTCCATTACGCGTTGAGACCACCTTCATTACGCGTTGAGACTACCTTCATTACGCGTTGAGACTACCTTCATTACGCGTTGAGACGACTTTCATTACGCGTTGAGACTACCTTCATTACGCGTTGAGACCACCTTCATTACACGTTGAGACCACCTTCATTACGCGTTGAGACCACCTTCATTACGCGTTGAGACTACCTTCATTACGCGTTGAGACCACCTTCATTACGCGTTGAGACCACCTTCATTACGCGTTGAGACCACCTTCATTACGCGTTGAGACCACCTTCATTACGCGTTGAGACCACCTTCATTACGCGTTGAGACCACCTTCATTACGCGTTGAGACCACCTTCATTACGCGTTGAGACCACCTTCATTACGCGTTGAGACCACCTTCATTACGCGTTGAGACCACCTTCATTACGCGTTGAGACCACCTTCATTACGCGTTGAGACCACCTTCATTACGCGTTGAGACCACCTTCATTACGCGTTGAGACCACCTTCATTACGCGTTGAGACCACCTTCATTACGCGTTGAGACCACCCCACCTTCATTACGCGTTGAGACCACCTTCATTACGCGTTGACTACCTTCATTACGCGTTGAGACCACCTTCATTACGCGTTGAGACCACCTTCATTACGCGTTGAGACCACCTTCATTACGCGTTGAGACCACCCCACCTTCATTACGCGTTGAGACCACCTTCATTACGCGTTGAGACTACCTTCATTACGCGTTGAGACCACCTTCATTACGCGTTGAGACCACCTTCATTACGCGTTGAGACCACCTTCATTACGCGTTGAGACTACCTTCATTACGCGTTGAGACTACCTTCATTACGCATTGAGACCACCTTCATTACGCGTTGAGACCACCTTCATTACGCGTTGAGACCACCTTCATTACGCGTTGAGACCACCTTCATTACGCGTTGAGACCACCTTCATTACGCGTTGAGACCACCTTCATTACGCGTTGAGACCACCTTCATTACGCGTTGAGACCACCTTCATTACGCGTTGAGACCACCTTCATTACGCGTTGAGACCACCTTCATTACGCGTTGAGACCACCTTCATTACGCGTTGAGACCACCGTCATTACGCGTTGAGACCACCTTCATTACGCGTTGAGACACCTTCATTACGCGTTGAGACCACCTTCATTACCGTTGAGACCACCTTCATTACGCGTTGAGAACCACCTTCATTACGCGTTGAGACCACCTTCATTACGCGTTGAGACCAACCTTCATTACGCGTTGAGACCACCTTCATTACGCGTGAGACCACCTTCATTACGCGTTGAGACCACCCAACCTTCATTACGCGTTGAGACCACCTCATTACGCGTGACTACCTGCATGACAGCGTTGAGACCACCTTCATTACGCGTTGATACCACCTTCATTACGCGTTGAGACCACCTTCATTACGCTTGAGACACCCACCGTCATTAACGCGTTGAGACCACCCACCTTCATTACGCGTTGAGACCACCTTCATTACGCGTTGAGACTACCTTCATTACGCGTTGAGACCACCTTCATTACGCGTTGAGACCACCTTCATTACGCGTTGAGACCACCTTCATTACGCGTTGAGACTACCTTCATTACGCGTTGAGACTACCTTCATTACGCGTTGAGACTACCTTCATTACGCGTTGAGACCACCTTCATTACGCGTTGAGACCACCTTCATTACGCGTTGAGACCACCTTCATTACGCGTTGAGACCACCTTCATTACGCGTTGAGACCACCTTCATTACGCGTTGAGACCACCTTCATTACGCGTTGAGACCACCTTCATTACGCGTTGAGACCACCTTCATTACGCGTTGACTACCTTCATTACGCGTTGAGACCACCTTCATTACGCGTTGAGACCACCTTCATTACGCGTTGAGACCACCTTCATTACGCGTTGAGACCACCTTCATTACGCGTTGAGACCACCTTCATTACGCGTTGAGACCACCTTCATTACGCGTTGAGACCACCTTCATTACGCGTTGAGACCACCTTCATTACGCGTTGAGACTACTTAAATTGACCCCATATTTGCAGTAACCAATCAGAATGATCTTGTGAGAAAATGTATTCTTGGATGGTGAACATTAGTTGGTTCCTACGGTAATACCCAGTTTACATATTTCAAATTCTCCCGAGTGGTGCAGGTGTCTAACTGCATCTCAGTGCAAGAGACAACACTACAGTCCCTGGTTCAAATCCAGGCTGAATCACATCCGGCCGTGTTTTGGAGTCCCTTAGGGCAATTGCGATTGGCCCAGCTTCGTCTGGGTTTGGCCTGGGTAGGCCGTCATTTGTAATTAAGAATTGCCTAGTTAAATAAAGGTTAAATAAAAAAATATTTTTTTACGTTGTTGATCAGATCCCGCCTGAAAATGGTCGGCATCCCATGTCAGTGCTCTGTGCTGGTCCCCGTTGCTGAATTTATTCACAGTCTTTGTTTTGCTAAGAGGTTATTCTTCCCCTTTTGGATTCCATCTTCGATAGACGACGGATTAGAGTGAGAGTTAATATAGCGGTACGGTGATAGGCTCCTTGTGGAGGTGTTATCTCTACATCAGAGATCACCATAGAAACAACTAAACCAAGATTCATAACACACAGCTATGTTCATTTATCGATCCATATCTGAAATATGGTGAAGCGCTAGCAGCTCCCTTTAACTTGTGTGTGTGTGTGTGTGTGTGTGTGTGTGTGTGTGTGTGTGTGTCCCAGGCCACTCCATGCCCAAAGGAACCAAACAAAGAGATGATCAACGACGGAGCGTCCTGGACAATCATCAGCACAGACAAGGCTGAGTACACCTTCTACGAGGGCATGGGCCCCGTCCACTCGCCTGTCACCCCCCGTGCCTGGAGTCGAGAGCTTGCAGGTTAGAGAGGGACACACACAGATATGCATGCACACACAGGTTAGAGAGGGACACACACAGATATGCATGCACACACAGGTTAGAGAGGGACACACACAGATATGCATGCACACACAGGTTAGAGAGGGAAACACACAGATATGCATGCACACACAGGTTAGAGAGGGAAACACACAGATATGCATGCACACACAGGTTAGAGAGGGAAACGCACAGATATGCATGCACACACAGGTTAGAGAGGGACACACACAGATATGCATGCACACACAGGTTAGAGAGGGACACACACAGATATGCATGCACACACAGGTTAGAGAGGGAAACACACAGATATGCATGCACACACAGGTTAGAGAGGGACACACACAGATATGCATGCACACACAGGTTAGAGAGGGACACACACAGATATGCATGCACACACAGGTTAGAGAGGGACACACAGATATGCATGCACACACAGGTTAGAGAGGGACACACACAGACATGCATGCACACACAGGTTAGAGAGGGACACACACAGATATGCATGCACACACAGGTTAGAGAGGGACACACACAGATATGCATGCACACACAGGTTAGAGAGGGAAACACACAGATATGCATGCACACACAGGTTAGAGAGGGACACACACAGATATGCATGCACACACAGGTTAGAGAGGGAAACACACAGATATGCATGCACACACAGGTTAGAGAGGGAAACACACAGATATGCATGCACACACAGGTTAGAGAGGGAAACACACAGATATGCATGCACACACAGGTTAGAGAGGGACACACACAGATATGCATGCACACACAGGTTAGAGAGGGACACACACAGATATGCATGCACACACAGGTTAGAGAGGGACACACACAGATATGCATGCACACACACATCCACACTCCATTCCTATTATAAACAACACTTTGTTCCTCTTGCAGTGCTCCAAACAAACACCCTTTAGTCCCTTTACCAGATTCCATCTCTTCCTCTGTCAACAACACAATAAACATTTATGCTTTTGTTGTATTGTGTGTGTGTGTTTAGCTAAACGGGGGTGGGGATGTGGCCATGCTGGAGCTGACGGGACAGAACTTCACCTCAAACCTGAGGGTCTGGTTCGGAGACGTGGAGGCAGAGACCATGTACAGGTACTGACAGACGCACCTCGCTGCTCCTTTCAACTGTGGCTCAATATGGTGGTGCAAAATTATGCTACATTTGGCTCAATACTGTAGCTTGACCAGACAGAATACCGTAGCTTGACCAGACAGAATACCGTAGCTTGACCAGACAGAATACTGTAGCTTGACCAGACAGAATACTGTAGCTTGACCAGGCAGAATACCGTAGCTTGACCAGGCAGAATACCGTAGCTTGACCAGGCAGAATACCGTAGCTTGACCAGGCAGAATACCGTAGCTTGACCAGGCAGAATACCGTAGCTTGACCAGGCAGAGTACCGTAGCTTGACCAGGCAGAGTACCGTAGCTTGACCAGGCAGAGTACCGTAGCTTGACCAGGCAGAGTACCGTAGCTTGACCAGGCAGAGTACCGTAGCTTGACCAGGCAGAGTACCGTAGCTTGACCAGGCAGAGTACCGTAGCTTGACCAGGCAGAGTACCGTAGCTTGACCAGGCAGAGTACCGTAGCTTGACCAGGCAGAGTACCGTAGCTTGACCAGGCAGAGTACCGTAGCTTGACCAGGCAGAGTACCGTAGCTTGACCAGGCAGAGTACCGTAGCTTGACCAGGCAGAGTACCGTAGCTTGACCAGGCAGAGTACCGTAGCTTGACCAGGCAAGAGTACCGTAGCTTGACCAGGCAAGAGTACCGTAGCTTGACCAGGCAGAATACCGTAGCTTGACCAGGCAGAATACCGTAGCTTGACCAGGCAGAATACCGTAGCTTGACCAGGCAGAATACCGTAGCTTGACCAGGCAGAGTAACGTAGCTTGACCAGGCAGAGTACCGTAGCTTGACCAGGCAGAGTACCGTAGCTTGACCAGGCAGAGTACCGTAGCTTGACCAGGCAGAGTACCGTAGCTTGACCAGGCAGAGTACCGTAGCTTGACCAGGCAGAGTACCGTAGCTTGACCAGGCAGAGTACCGTAGCTTGACCAGGCAGAGTACCGTAGCTTGACCAGGCAGAGTACCGTAGCTTGACCAGGCAGAGTACCGTAGCTTGACCAGGCAGAGTACCGTAGCTTGACCAGACCGAAAGGATAGAAAGGATTGAGAATCAGAAACACTACTTCATTCTACTAAAGTCCAACTGAAACGGCCTCAAACGATGAATTTGTTTTATCTATGAGATACACCTTTCTGGGGAGAGGGGAAGGGGATGTTCCTACTCAGTCTGACCTTGTTACTCATTATAATCTCTATGTGAGTACTAACCAGGGGATAACCCAGACAGATTACAGCCGTGCTTTGATCCAAATCAAAGCAATGTTCTGCTAATGAGTACCAACTGAACAAACGTGAATTCAATTTAGGCTCAGATATTTCCATTTTCCAAGCACACCCTTTAGGTTATGCCAAACATTCTTCAACAGGTACTGGGTTTCCTTTTTGACGCCGAATGTTCTAGATGAATTAGCGATGTGTTTATGTCTGCCACCCATGGAGGTGGAGAGAGAGAGGTCTTTAGATCAGATGAAAGAGCTCCATGGTTTAATCTGTAATAAACGGTAGGATTCACCCTGGATTTAAAACCCCGCTGGGAGAAGCCCGGGTGTGAAACGTTGAGGTTGTTGTCTGCTGCAGAATGGCGTGTAAAGTGGCCCTAATGTTGACTGAGAACGCCACGATCCCCTTTTGACCTATTTGTGTGAGATGTGTGTAATCGTAGTGAGATTTTACAGGACTGTTTTTGTAGTCGTCAATCATAGACACTATGGAAAACACAACTCTCACATAGTGCTTGAGGGATCCATATTATCAGGGGGGTAGACTTGTCATTTGTTCAAATCCTGCTCGAAGGACCATGAAAGACAATACTCAACCGACGTGGGATCTTTACATGACTGACCTTTCTTTTTGTTTCTTTAGTCAACGGTGAGGTCGGCACACTGTGAGGGATTCAACTCAAATAGCTAGAGTCAAGCCTGTCTGACTCTCTCCTCTCTGCTTGCTGGTGTAGGTGTGCGGAGAGCATGCTGTGCGTGGTTCCCGACATCTCTGCCTTCCGCGAGGGCTGGCGCTGGGTACGTCAGCCGGTGCAGGTTCCCGTCACGCTGGTGCGAAACGACGGCATCATCTACTCCACCACGCTCACCTTCACCTACACGCCGGAGCCTGGGCCGCGGCCACACTGCAACGCCGCCGGAGCCATCCTACGGGCGGGCAGCGACCGCCTTTTAACGGCTAGCAGCAACAGCGCTAACAACAGCGACGCTAACAACAGCTACGGCCCCAATAACGCAGGAGTCACATCCTCTTCCACGGTTGCAGCCGTGGTGTCCTAACACAAACACACACACACACACACTTATCACACACTTATACACACACACAATATGCCTCGAGAGGAAAATGTACCACATGGTAAAAAGACTATGAAGTAAACTGACTCTCTAAAAGTGCTGCATATTGATTTGGGATTTCAAAAGAAGCTGAAATTGAAAATTGATCGGACGGAAAAAGGAGGAATTCAAAGAGTTCCTATGTTAAAAGTTGTCAACCAGCGGAAATAAGAGAAACTGTGTGAACTCCTCGCTGCTGCCCTCTTGTGGTTCGTAAGGGACATGCCTGTCGGTTTATGGTGTTGGAGCTGTGTAATAGGGAGTTCCTATTGGCTCAGCGCGCCAGTGTCTTGAACGGAGACCACAGCAACTATACATCCACCACATGTATAGTACGTTAACTAAAAGGTCGATTTTGTGCGCTTTCCCCCCCCCCCCTCCCTCTGTTCATTTTTTCCCCTCTTTTTTTTGTCTCGTTAGTCTTCTATGTTACTGTAAAGGGAGGAAATGTATTGTTTTTGGAGGAGAGCGAGGAGTGGACATAGTGGGGACACATAAAAATGTCATGACGATGCCATCGTTTTTGTGGACCAAGGATCTTTGCATAAGCTTCAGTAAAGGTACATTTTCACCTGTTTTGTATGAAACCGTATAGTACACTTTTGTTACCAAATAGTTTCTATTTTCTTCCTCCGAGCTTTGGTCTTTTTTTATGTTGTCCAAATCCCGACCTGGCATGTGTATTATAGCTACCTTTACTTCTCGTCTCCATCAAATGCCTGCTTCTTTCAGTCTTTTCGACGGAACGGTGAATTTTTGATACTTTGCTAGTCTTGGGATTTATTTTTTATTTTTTTACCTAACCAATGGTTTGTTTGTGTTAGGGGGGGTAACCTCAGCGGGCCTAATTTTTGTATTCTCATAGTTTATTTTAATTTTATGAAGTCTTTAAAAAGAAAAGCTTTAAGCAACGCCTCTGCCTTGCCTGCAATACTCTGTTCGCTACAAGCTGCGTTTCCTTTGGAAACATCACACATGGAGCCATGGTGACGTGAATTCTTCCATTTTATTTCAAATGTTAAAAAAATTACAAAAAATAACCTGGACTTCCAGTTACAAAATAGTTTGTCATTTTCACATTTAATGAGTCTAGTCGTTAAAATGAAATGGTAGCCTTAGTACAGTAGTATTATTACAGTCAACTAAAATCATGTCACATATCCAAAGTTGATATCATGTTGCTGTAGAAGTGTCCAGCGACGTCTTCAAATCTGTCAAGTATATTGTGTTTCCAGGCCTTGGTGTCTTCCTGTGTATAGTTCTGGTGGCATTTCAAACTTTAGTTGGTTTTTAGAAAACCCGAAAAGACAGACACTTCCAATTTGATGTGGCCTTTACCGTTCACTTAAATGTCAAAGAGTAACATTACTCTTCCAACGACCTGCCCTTTTCCTTTACGTAACTAGAACGAATCTGTGTGTGTGGGGGGGGGGGGACAGTCGGTCTTATCTCTGCTCATTACTAGGTTGAAGATGACAAAGGGGATTCTAAGATCCCATAACTCTTTTCAACAATGGGACCCGCTATGCTAGTTAGCAACGGCGCTAGTCCAATTAAGTTGTTTGTTTTCTAACGCTGCCCAATGGAATTATTACGTTGTCCTAACCTGTAATATTTTTCACCTGGACTCGTTACAGGAAGTTGTTTCATTGGACAACATGGCATTATGGGTTATCTTTGTGTCACTGCTTCAAGAACACACTGTCATACATACGACCAGCGTTCTGGACGATTTGTTGTTAAAACAAACGCTGTTCAGTGTAAAAGTACAACACTTAGAGTACCAGTCAAAAGTTTGGACACACCTACTCATTCAAGGGTTTTTCTTAATAAAAAAAAAACGGTTTTCTACATTGTAGAATAATAGTGAAGACATCAGAACTATGAAATAACACATGGAATCATGTCGTAACCAAAACAGTATTTTATATTTGAGATTCTTCAAATAGCCACCCTTTGCCTTGATGACAGCTTTGGACACTCTTGGCATTCTCTCAACCAGCTTCATGAGGAATGCTTTTCCAACACTCTTGAAGGAGTTCCCACATTGGCTGCTTTTTCTCCACTCTGCGGTCCAACTCATCCCAAACCATCTCAATTGGTGTGAGGTCGGGTGATTGTGGAGGCCAGGTCATCTGATGCAGCACTCCATCACTCTCCTTCTTGGGTCAAATAGCCATTACACAGCCTGGAGGTGTGTTGGGTCATTGTCCTGTTAAAAAACAAATCATAGTCCCACTAAGCCCAAACCAGATGGAATGGCATATCGCAGCAGAGATCATCCGTTCACCTACTCTACGTCTCACAAAGACACGGCGGTTGGAACCAAATATCTCACATTTTAACTCCAGACCAAAGAACAGATTTCCACCTGTCTAATATCCATTGCTAGTGTTTCTTGGCCCAAGCAAGTCTCTTCTTCTTATTGGTGTCCTTCAGTAGTGGTTTCTTTGCAGCAATTCGACCATGAAGGCCTGATTCACGCAGTCTCCTCTGAACAGTTGATGTTTAGATGTGTCTGTTACTTGAACTCTGAGGTGCAGTTAATTGCCGGTTTCTAAGGCTGGTAACTCTAATGAACTTACCAGAGGTAACTCTGGGTTTTCATTTCCTGTGTCGATCCTGTTTGATGGTTTTTGCGACTTTCAAAGATCTTTAAATTGTCTGCGTTGACTGACCATGTCTTAAAGTAATGATGGTTTACCAAATAGTGCTGTCTTCTGTATACCACCCCTAGCCTGTCACAACACAACTGATTGGCTCAAATGCATTAAAAGGGAAAGAAATTCCACAAATTAACTTAAGAAGGCACACCTGTTAATTGAAATGCATTCCAGGTGACTACCTCATGAAGCTGGTTGAGAGAATGCTAAGAGTGTGCAAAGCTGTCGTCAAGGCAAAGGGTGGATACTTTGAAGAATCTCAAATATATTCAGATTTGTTTAACACTTTTTAGGTTACTACATGTGTTTTTTTTCATCGTTTTGATGTCTTCACAATTATTCTACAATGTATAAAATAGTTTTTTTTTAAATGAAAACCTTGAATGAGTAGGTGTTATAACATTTTTGACTGATACTGTATATGTCTACTTCATCACAGCACTCGTGCTTTCTCCGTTTTAGAGACATTGTCTTGCAAGCACTGTGACTCATTTTAAAAGCCTTTTAACTAACGTCCTGTGGTTTTTGACCGAACAAAACAAGTACGTCACTGTCTGAAAGTAGCCAAACCCAGCCAATGTACTTATGGTGATCGAGTCTTCTGTTAACAGTAACAAGGCCTTCTAGATGTAGGCTGTATCATTGAAGATGTATATTTAGAGAAACGTACAGCAATATTATACAGGTCGTGTCTCTTGAGGTTTGCCTGACCACCTACTTCACCAGCTTGTGTTTGTGCTCACGATCTGCTGTATAGTCTGTAACAACGGATCGTTGAGCGAAACTCGTTCCGTTTCAAAGTGTGTTTGTGCGTGTGTACACTGTTCATGTTCAAAACAATCAATGTTCTTGTAAAGATGGACTTTTGGTTGGCCAGGTTGGTTGGCCAGGTTGGTTGGCCAGGTTGGTTGGCCATCTTCTAATTTTGATCCAAATATAAAACAAGTGATTTATTTCTCTGGCACAATTAATATGTGGCTGAAGAAGACGATCAACGCCAATAGTTTGATCCCAGTGTGTTACAGTGGGACGATATGCTCTTCCAGGAAGAACTATGATGCTGAAGCTTGAATATGTTTTTAATGAACAAGTATTACAGGCCTCTGTCATCATGTACCCGTTTAACAGGCAAATCCATTTAATAAAAGGGAACAAAAAAGTGCTAAGTTTCCTCAAAAAATACAAGCGTAACAACCACCACCCACCACCACCCACCACCCACCACCACCACCCACCACCACCACCACCACCCACCACCACCACCACCCACCATCACCACCCACCACCACCCACCACCACCACCCACCCCCACCACCCACCACCACCACCCACCACCAACCATCAACGATCCGTTGTTACAGACCACCACCACCCACCACCACCCACCCACCGACCACAACCACCACCCACCACCACCACCCACCCACCACCCACCACCACCCACCCACCACAACCACCACCCACCACCACCACCCACCCACCACCACCACCACCCACCACCACCACCCACCACCACCCACCACCACCACCCACCCACCACCCACCACCACCACCCACCACCCACCCCCACCACCCACCACCACCACCCACCACCAACCATCAACGATCCGTTGTTACAGACCACCACCACCCACCACCACCCACCCACCGACCACAACCACCACCCACCCCCACCACCCACCACCACCACCCACCCACCACAACCACCACCCACCACCACCACCCACCCACCACCACCACCACCCACCACCACCACCCACCACCACCACCCACCACCACCACCCACCACCACCACCCACCCACCACCCACCACCACCACCCACCACCCACCCACCACCACCCACCACCACCCACCACCACCACCCACCCACCACCCACCACCACCACCCACCACCACCCACCACCACCACCCACCACCACCACCACCCACCCACCACCACCACCCACCACCACCACCACCACCCACCACCAACCATCAACGATCCGTTGTTACAGACCACCACCACCACCCACCCACCACCACCACCACCACCACCACCACCACCCACCCACCCACCACCCACCCACCACCACCACCACCACCACCCACCCACCACCCACCCACCACCACCCACCCACCCACCACCACCACCACCACCACCTACCACCACCACCACCCACCACCACCACCACCACCTACCACCACCACCACCCACCCACCACCCACCCACCACCACCACCACCACCACCACCACCACCACCCACCCACCCACCACCACCACCACCACCACCACCACCCACCCACCACCACCCACCCACCCACCACCACCACCCACCACCCACCCACCACCACCCACCCACCCACCACCACCACCCACCACCACCACCCACCACCACCACCACCACCCACCACCAACCATCAACGATCCGTTGTTACAGACCACCACCACCACCCACCACCCACCACCCACCACCCACCACCACCCACCCACCACCACCACCACCACCACCCACCCACCACCCACCCACCACCACCCACCCACCACCACCACCACCCACCCACCCACCACCACCACCTACCTGTTTCTTCAGCCATTGATGTTAATGTAAACAGTGTAATGATGATCTTTTTTATTATTGTATAAAGTTTCCCCGTTTGTTTTATTTAATGTTAAAGAAATAAGGTCATTACTGCCGTTGCTGCCTACTTTGGCGCCGGGAGTCGATTTACAAAAGGTCAGTTGCTGTCGGTCCAGCAACAGTTGTTTTATGTTTTTAATTCATTCAAGAATGGGTGCGATCAACCTGAATTGAATAGTTTGCAGCATGGAACCAACATGAGCTTTGTCACCTATCACCTTACTATGGAATTATACAACAAGGAGAAAAGCTACTGGCCTTTTCCAAACCCTTCACTCTATTGTCATGTCAATAAGGTGGTCGCTGAATCTTTTTGGGTTTGCTCAGTGTTTTCAGGATGTCAGCTGAGAGAAGTGAGTTCGGGAAACGCCTGAATCATTCTCCAGTCTGCGGTCTTTCTGCTTTGGGGTTTTTGTTTTTGGATTCTAATATCCCATAACTCTTTTCAACAATGGGACCAGCTATGCTAGTTAGCAACGGCACTAGTCCAATTAAGTTGTTTGTTTTTCATGGTCAAGAAAAAGCATCAGTTCTCACGTTTTACTCAACAAGGAGAAGGCAGTTCTCTCTTACAGGGGTGGAATGTTGTTACATGCCTTTTTATAATCTGGACAAACGATTAACCTGGTAACAAAATCTGATGAAATACTCTCTTAACCTTATGTGAAGCTTTTTGCAAATACTGTGTACATACTGTACTTGCAAGCGGTTTTAATTTTGTCAGTCGTATTGTTTTGTTTTCTTCCAAAAGCAGCTGTTTTTTGGGGGGGGGTTGGGGGGGTTAATGAGCTCTGAACAACGTATGTATGTATCCTCTAATATGCCAAATGTCTTTTTATAACAGATTTGTCATGCACTGCTAAACAGGACAGAGCGAGAAGCAGCTTTAAATAAATGTGGGAGGAGCCTTTCTCTGACACAGCTCTGCCTTGAATACTCCTCGAGACGATTGGCTGGCTGCATTATGGAGTAGTAATGTTTCCCTCTCCTCTGTGTCTCTCTGCACCTACGTTTTGACTTCACTCTCTTAGCTCTGCACGCTTAACTTCGCTGCAGTCCCATTTCTTATCTTGTCCCCCTCGCGCATCCTTTCACACACACTCTGTCTCCATCTTTCTCTCTGTCTCTGTGTGTAATGTTCCATTGATGGTAAACAGAGGTGTCAGCCAGTGGTAGTATACTCAGCGATCGAAGGGTTTGCTGATGGTAGAAATCTGTGCAGTTTGTAACATTTTTAGCAATAACGTGAAACAAGGGGACTGTTTTTTTTGATAACATTATGATTGGTTGTTTTTGTTTTTTTGTACATTGAAATTCCATGTCATTTAAAGGAAAAAGAAACAAGAAAAAAGTTGCTATATTGGCATATAAATAAAAACACAAGAAATAAATAAAAAATGACAATTATGTGTGAAATGAACTGTCTTTGTATGTATTTTACATTGGAGGACTTAAAGCATAAACATGGTAATGGTCTTGTAGGGGGCTGACATTGCACTGCGAATAGACTGAATAGTCCATCTTTGATGCAACTCTTACCTTCAGTTCTAGAGGTTACCCACTGGGCACAAACTGGTTAAATCAACGTTGTTTCAATGTAAGTGGTCACCGTATTGTGACGTGGCATCTACACTAGATATAGAAAAGTATGTGAACACTCCTTTTGCTAACGGGTGTATAAAATTGAGCACACGGACATGCAATCTCCATTGACAAACATTAGCAGTAGAGTGGTTTTACTGAAGAGCTCAGTGACTTTTCAATGTGGCAGCGTCATAGGATGCCACCTTTCCAACAAGTCAGTTCGTCAAACCTCTGCCCTGCTAGAGCTGCCCCCGGTCAACTGTAATCGCTCTTATTGAGAAGTGGAAACGTCTAGGAGCAACAACGGAAGTGGTAGGCCATACAAGCTCACAGAACGGGAGTGCTGAAGCCCGTAGTGCGTCTGTCCTCTGTTGTAACCCTCACTACCGAACTACCTATGGAAGCAACATCAGAGGTGGAAACACGTTCTCTTGAATGTTGAATCACCTTTCACCATCTGGGCTTGGCTAATGCCAGGAGAACACTACCTGCCCCAATGCATAGTGTCAACTGTAAAGTTTAGTGGAGGATGAATAATGTTCTGGGGCTGATTTTCATGGTTCGGGCTAGGCTCCTTTTAGTTCCAGTGAAGAGAAATATTAACGCTACAGCATACAATGACACTCTAGATAATTCTGTGCTTCCAACTTTGTGGCAACGGTTTGGGGAAGGCCCTTTCCTGTTTCAGCATGACAATGCCCCCGTGCACAAAGCCAGGTCCATACAGAAACGGTTTGTTGAGATTGCTGTGGAAGAACTTGACTGGCCTGCACAGAGCCCTGACCACAACCCCATCGAACACCTTTGGGATGAATTGGAACGGCAACTGCGAGTCAGGCCTAATTGCCCAACACCAGTGCCTGACCTCACTAATGTTCTTATGGCTGAATGGAAGCAAGTCTCGGCAGAAATGTTCCAACATCTAGCGGGAAGCTGTCCCAGAAGAGTGGAGGCTGATATAGTAGCAAAAGGGGGACCAACTCCGTATTAATCACCATGATTTTGGCATGAGATGTTTTACGGTAAAGTTGCAACCACAGGATTCTGTCATCATGGTAACCAATTTTCAACATAGACCAACCTTGTATAAAATATGTTCAAGGTAATATCCACTCTCAGCAAAAAGCAATAGTCTGGGCAGCACCTCCTACTGGAGAGCTGGGGCCGTCTACAGCACCTCCTACTGGAGAGCTGGGGCCGTCGACAGCACCTCCTACTGGAGAGCTGGGGCCGTCTACAGCACCTCCTACTGGAGAGCTGGGCCGTCTACAGCACCTCCTACTGGAGAGCTGGTCCGTCTACAGCACCTCCTACTGGAGAGCTGGTCCGCCTACAGCACCTCCTACTGGAGAGATGGGGCCACCTACAGCACCTCCTACTGGAGAGCTGGGGCCGTCGACAGCACCTCCTACTGGAGAGCTGGGGCCGTCGACAGCACCTCCTACTGGAGAGCTGGGCCGTCTACAGCACCTCCTACTGGAGAGCTGGTCCGCCTACAGCACCTCCTACTGGAGAGATGGGGCCGCCTACAGCACCTCCTACTGGAGAGCTGGGCCGTCTACAGCACCTCCCACTGGAGAGCTGGGTCCGTCTACAGCACCTCCTACTGGAGAGATGGGTCCGTCTACAGCACCTCCTACTGGAGAGCTGGGGCCGTCTACAGCACCTCCTACTGGAGAGCTGGGGCCGTCTACAGCACCTCCTACTGGAGAGCTGGGCCGTCTACAGCACCTCCTACTGGAGAGCTGGTCCGCCTACAGCACCTCCTACTGGAGAGATGGGGCCGCCTACAGCACCTCCTACTGGAGAGCTGGGCCGTCTACAGCACCTCCCACTGGAGAGCTGGGTCCGTCTACAGCACCTCCTACTGGAGAGATGGGTCCGTCTACAGCACCTCCTACTGGAGAGATGGGGCCGTCTACAGCACCTCCGACTGGAGAGATGGGGCCGTCTACAGCACCTCCTACTGGAGAGATGGGGCCGTCTACAGCACCTCCTACTGGAGAGCTGGGGCCGTCTACAGCACCTCCTACTGGAGAGCTGGGGCCGTCTACAGCACCTCCTACTGGAGAGCTGGTCCGCCTACAGCACCTCCTACTGGAGAGCTGGGCCGTCTACAGCACCTCCTACTGGAGAGCTGGGCCGTCTACAGCTGTCCCTTCGGTCTCCCATCCAGGGTTTTAACCAAGCTCAGCTTGGATATTAGTCACTGACTATTACCAAATGTGCTATTATGAGAATGATTATTGAGAAATCTCCACTCAATAGGTTCACTGTTGCTATCGAAGTCATTCCAAAGGGTCGGTTCAACAGAGCTAATGAAATGTAACCATAGCAACCACAAGCTCACAATCAATGGGAGTGATAGGGGCATGTGAGAAGAATAAAAACAACAACATAAAACCAAATATGTTGATTTCAGGTGATTTTGATTTGTTGGGAGTTTGTTTTTACATGCTCATGCTCCCATCAACCCCATTGATTGTTAGCTTGTGGTGGTTTGTAGTGGCTGTTTAAAATAAGCTGATCCATGGATTACTGTTTCTCTTCGGCCATAGACTCCTTTCAGGGCGAGGAACCATTTTTAAAATCAAGTTGTAAAATAGTGGACTACTCCTTCAAAGAATTGTATCAAATCAAACTGTATTTAATGTGCATTTAAAGTGTATTTGATTTAGTCCTGGTCTTTAAGTTAGATTTTTGGTCCAAATGGAGTCGTGAATCCAACATGTTCATTATTAATTTGTAGACAAACTCTAATTAAAGCAACACTTAGTAGCAAAGATGGATGCATCTCCTTCAAATGTTGATATTTGGTTGCGTTGACAACCAAACATAATTCAATACCACTTCCGCTATACTGTAAACAGCCTAATGTTACGGTTATCTTACAAACTAATGTAACAGAATTTATTCAACCCGTGACATGAGTAACGCATCAATGGCCGCTTTTGAGGTAACTAACATTTTAAACATCTTATGTAATCAGCCTGCAGGTTCAGGGTCACAGGTCTGTGGACATCGTCACAATTGCTATAATCAGCACAGAATCTCAAACGCCATTCATTATTCGCACCATGTAGTATAATGTCATCACAACTGCAATCCAGGTCACTTGGTTGTGCTGTTAGATAATGCGTTATCACTGTGCCTCAAGTTGTTTTATAAATCAACTAAATGTCTGACATTGGTATTCCCGTTTGAACTTTGTTGTGGTTGAAAGCGCAGTGAAAACACATTTATGTGACAACTATACCAAAAATCAGACATTCATTTGAATTTGGTTGTGCTTTAGATGGTGCTTTCATCATAGTGACAACACATGGTTGAATTCCCAAACTTTTGGCTGTGTCTTTTTGAATGGGTTGAATAAAGGAATCTCATTGGTCAACGGATCTATTAAACATATGACCCAATTCTCCCCATTGAAATGACGTGGTGTGTTTATGCTTCTCAGAAGCCTCACGTCGAAGAAGAAGACCACACTGGCCCTCCCAGTGCAATCCATCAGCACATCTCTCTGCTGTAGCTCCTGACTCAGAGATTTGAAAGCCCCCCCCCCCCCCCCCCCCACACACAGACACCAGCAAGTAGCATAGCAGAGCAGAAATGCATTCTGACATTCTCATACAACACTACAGACTTTTTAATATTTAATTTCCTTTTTTTTTTGGTAATGCATCCCATGCACTTTACAGAACAATTTCCCTTCGAGAGCAACACTAAAAATCCTCCAATGAACAGTGACATGACGACACAACAAAGAGGAGAAAACAACACAATTTGCTACATTTGTGCTGCAATGCATTTCACAACCCAAGTCAACAGAGACCAGGTGTGATTTGCTTGACAGGTAATGCTGGGAAAAGGTCCTTTTGAAGTAGTGGGACAGACAGGTGCACAGAGTCCCACACCACGATAAGGCCACAGTTGTGTCACTTACAATAAATAGTACACTAGGTACAACGATAAAAGATGACTGAGTCAAGGACAAGAAAACAACGTTTTTTTTTTTTTGTGCGCCCACGAGGATGACACTATGCTACAAGGCTAGGAATGCATTTCAGAGCATGACAAGGCCAGGGATGGTAACAATTAGTCCAGAGGTATTTACACGTATGGGCATATTTGTATGTCACACTGCCTGTAAAAAGGAGTCCGAGGTATGGGAAGTTATTAATGTCTTGGGGAACGTGGTGTCGTCCTTGGGCTGTGGTTTGTGCCTTTCAAGTCCCTGACAAGAATGTGTACAGAGAGAATATTATGTAGAGAGTGGAGAAAACACACACACACACACACACACACACACACACACACACACACACACACACACACACACACACACACACACACACACACACACACACACACACACACACACACACAAGGGTCAGCCAGGGTTCATCCGTTCAACATTGCTCATGGAGATCTTACATGGCTCTGAAAAAGCTGCTTGGACGTTCCTCTGGGATCATCTGGTCAACGTCAAACCAAGACAACTAGGGTGCTGCTTTTCCCCCATGGGTGATTCAGGAGAGGAGGAGGGGTTACGTGAAGAGACACCGTGACGATTGTACACATCATGGGTGTTTGAGGTGAATGTCTGTGTGGAGGAACAGCATTGAATGTAGACCTCATGGCTGTAGACATAAACTAGCCATGTTTTCTCACGGCCCCTATTAAAGAAGCATTTAGGGTCCTGTACCTCATAAAGAGTTATATCAGGTGCCACCGTTCCTCAGTCCATGTAGTTTGTTTAGCAATACTTATTTAAATTCATAACCTTCTCCTTGTTGAAAACCTTGGCTGATTATTCCATTTCTCCATTTCATGTAGTCAACATGCCATCGTTTGATTTGTCCATTCTTTGTAATGACACCAAGTATATCATCAACCTATTGTCTGAGATTCTCTTCATACATACATGTCCACTTTCACAAGTATGGTGACTTTAAAAGTTGAAAGCAGGCATGCATGACCTCCTCAGAGACCGAAAGCTCAATGTACAGTGTGTGTGTGTGTGTGTGTGTGTATGCATGACCACTTACTCATTCTGATTGGTCAATGATGGAGAAAGGAAGCTAAGCCTGGGCGGAGCCACGGATACTACTGTATGTGAAGCGCGTGTTATTACCACTCTGCGGCGTGTGCCCATTCTCCTCTCTGCTCCTCATCCCTCCTCTTCCTCCCCCTCTCCCCGTCCCCATCCTACTCCCAGCCCCCCGCCCGACTCCACCGGCCTTGGGGCTGCTACAGCAGGTGAAGGTGGACAAAATCCCTTGGCGGAAACGCTTATTCATGAAGCAGTATATAATGGGGTTGACACAAGCGGAGGTGTACGACAACAGGTGGATGAAGGATATCGGCGCCCCCGAGAGGAGCTTGTCGGCCGAACGGCGGTCGAAGGCCCGCCAGGCGTTAACGGCGAACACGGGCGTCCAGCATAGGAAGAAGAGACAGACGATGACCAGGAGCATGCGAATCACGCGCTTCTTAGCCATCAGGTTGCAGGTGGAGCTGTTGCTGCACACGCGGCTCAGCTTGGACTTGTTGCTGTCCACGTTGTCTCTGCTGTTGACGGTCACGTTAGGGCTAGGGGTCGAGGGAGGGCTCTGGAGGTGGGCAAGCTCGCCCTTCTTCTTGGCGGGCTGAAGGTAGCAGCCGTCGTTGTCGCCGGGTTTGATGCTGCCGGTGCTGCACTGTCTCTCTGTGACAGATCATAACAACAGATGTGAATACAAAATGAACTTTCTAAACTAAAGTTGTTTACTCTAAATAAAAATGATAGGTGATAGAAGGGGATCTAATAAAGATAAGGAAATCATCTCTGTGATAGATCAGAAAAATAAGACATGAATAATGACTGATCCTGTGAAAATTAGATTTACCAAAGATTAGCCAATGGTAACAATGACCAATAAGGATGCCACCAAATTGATATGGCATGATAATATCGCCAGAGCTGGACATTTTCAAGAGGACAGTTGAGGTTTTGTATACGTACCTCTGCTGGACTTCCTGTTGGCCATCTCAAACTTGATGCCCCTGTAGAGCTCCAGGGAGATGAGGCCATAGGATGTCATCATCATGATCCCAGGAACCAGGAAGAGCAGCAGCAGCAGGGACACATACCTGTAAGGAAGAAGGCTCGATGGTGTCACCGGATTGGTCGAAAGCAAGTGCCCATTCAGCATGCATCAAAGTGATTTGACCTGACCAAGAACCGATCTCTGCTCTCAGTGATGATCTACCTCATCATTGTTAAGTATCTATCATCTAACAGACCAACAAATCAGTGAATTTGATACTTCCCCCTAAATTAATAGACATGAATAGCCCATTTCGTCTTTTGCACAGACCGTTCCATTATTTACAGTGAAAATCACCTAGCAGTTGAAACCCCTCTTTGTGATGGCACCCATCTATGAAAATGAAACTATCTATCCTCTCACCAGGACTGCTGGATGACATCACTGGGCCATACCAGGCGGCACATGTTGCCCGTGCTGTTGTTGACCCGGGTGAAGGGTACCAGGGTGCTGGAGATGGGGTAGGGCAGCATGAACAGAAAGCTCACCACCCAGGTGGCAGAGATGACCTTGGCAGCGTGGGACTTGGTTTGCCAGGTCCGGGAGGTCAGGGGGTTGCAGATGGCACTGTAGCGCTCCAGGGAAATGGCCACCAGGTTGAAGGTCGAGACGCTCACCGAGATCCCTGGAGAGATGACGACGGTTAGCGGTCCACAGTTTTGTACCACAGGACTGAGTATACAATCTGATGAATAGATTGATAACAGACAAGAATGTAGGCTACACTAGCATATGTGATTTTGTACGTCTGTGATTTTGTACGTAACATAAGCTCAGTTAAACCAAGCTCATCAGGCATTTATAAGTTACATTTTTTAAAATATCATTCATTTAAACGTCCAAAAATGAAGATAGCAATCACAGATTGCCCCTTTAAACCTTGTACAATGGCTAATGTAATACTGTACACACAGCAGGTGGGAATGACACTGTCTACTGTAATACTTTGAATAGCTGGCCTGACACGTTCACGACTAGTCACTCTGTACTTTACGAGCGTTTAGGGGCAGAGGTAAGTTCCAGCACTGAGCAACAACCCCATCCGTTAACCGGTGGATGTTACAAAACTCACAAAACAACAAACAACGGGCTCCTATAAATACATGCACGTTACCTTGGTTACACACCGTGACAGATGAGGTAATCATAGCTACTGACATGGCCGGGATCTCACCGCACGGACCCAAGTCAAGAACAAACAGATCAGGGAGGCTGTGAACTATCTGACTACAAAGAAACACCACGGTGGAACATTTCCCAAAGACAATGAATAATACAACCGTAACCCAGCTGAAAGAAATGCATGTAGATAGGATATATCCAGGGGACACATATCCATGCTATATCCAGGGGACATATCCATGCTATATCCAGGGGACATATCCATGCTATATCTAGGGGACATATCCATGCTATATCCAGGGGACATATCCATGCTATATCCAGGGGACATATCCATGCTATATCCAGGGGACATATCCATGCTATATCTAGGGGACATATCCATGCTATATCCAGGGGACACATATCCATGCTATATCCAGGGGACATATCCATGCTATATCTAGGGGACATATCCATGCTATATCCAGGGGACATATCCATGCTATATCCAGGGGACATATCCATGCTATATCCAGGGGACATATCCATGCTATATCCAGGGGACATATCCATGCTATATCCAGGGGACATATCAATGCTATATCCAGGGGATATATATCCATGCTATATCCAGGGGACATATCCATGCTATATCCAGGGGACATATCCATGCCATATCTAGGGGATATATATCCATGCTATATCCAGGGGATATATATCCATGCTATATCCAGGGGATATATATCCAGGAGACATATCCAGGGGACATATATCCATGCCATATCCAGGGGATATATAGCCATGCTATATCCATGGGATATATATCCATGCTATATCCAGGGGATATATATCCATGCTATATCCAGGGGATATATATCCAGGGGACATATCCAGGGGACATATATCCATGCCATATCCAGGGGATATATATCCATGCCATATCCAGGGGATATATATCCATGCTATATCCAGGGGACATATCCAGGGGACATATATCCATGCCATATCCAGGGGATATATATCTATGCTATATCCATGCTATATCCAGGGGATATATATCCATGCCATATCCAGGGGACATATCCATCCATGCCATATCCAGGGGATATATATCTATGCTATATCCAGGGGATATATTTTTTTATTTTTTTTATTTCACCTTTATTTAACCAGGTAGGCTAGTTGAGAACAAGTTCTCATTTGCAACTGCGACCTGGCCAAGATAAAGCATAGCAGTGTGAGCATACAACAAAGAGTTACACATGGAGTAAACAATTAACAAGTCAATAACACAGTAGAAAATAAAGGGGGGTCTATATACAATGTGTGCAAAAGGCATGAGGAGGTAGGCAAATAATTACAATTTTGCAGATTAACACTGGAGCGATAAAAGATCAGATGGTCATGTACAGGTAGAGATATTGGTGTGCAGAAGAGCAGAAAAGTAAATAAATAAAAACAGTATGGGGATGAGGTAGGTGTAAAGGGTGGGCTATTTACCAATAGACTATGTACAGCTGCAGCGATCGGTTAGCTGCTCAGATAGCTGATGTTTGAAGTTGGTGAGGGAGATAAAAGTCTCCAAATCCAGGGGATATATATCTATGCTATATCCATGCTATATCCAGAGGATATATATCTATGCTATATCCAGGGGATATATATCCATGCCATATCCAGGGGATATATATCCATGCTATATCCAGGGGATATATATCTATGCTATATCCAGGGGATATATATCCATGCCATATCCAGGGGATATATATCCATGCTATATCCATGCTATATCCAGGGGATATATATCCATGCCATATCCAGGGGATATATATCCATGCCATATCCAGGGGATATATCCATGCCATATCCAGGGGATATATATCCATGCCATATCCAGGGGATATATATCCATGCCATATCCAGGGGATATATATCCATGCCATATCCAGGGGATATATATCCATGCTATATCCATGCTATATCCAGGGGATATATATCCATGCCATATCCAGGGGATATATATCCATGCCATATCCAGGGGATATATATCTATGCTATATCCATGCTATATCCAGGGGATATATATCCATGCCATATCCAGGGGACATATATCCATGCCATATCCAGGGGACATATCCAGGGGACATATCCAGGGGATATATCCAGGGGATATATATCCATGCCATATCCAGGGGATATATATCCATGCCATATCCAGGGGATATATATCCATGCTATATCCAGGGGATATATATCCATGCCATATCCAGGGGATATATATCCATGCTATATCCAGGGGATATATCCAGGGGATATATATCCATGCCATATCCAGGGGATATATCCAGGGGATATATATCCATGCCATATCCAGGGGATATATATCCATGCCATATCCAGAGAGGAAATATGGCTGAAAAGGATTTGAACTACAAGGGAGCTTGAAATTTCAGCTATGCTGTATCCAGGACCTGTATATCCATACAATATCCAGACATAACAAATATCAATGGAATGTGTTTGAACGGGTTATGAAGCATGAGAACGGTACAGCCTCGACTGTAAAGAATGTAGAGAATGGATCCTCAACTACGTAGACGTTGCTATTTCTGTGGCTGAGAGTTTCAAGTCATTGAGACACTTGTGAACAACAACAGATCCCTTTTGTACCCTGTTCTTCTTCCTCATCTTCTTGTCTTGTGACCTGGACCTTTCAGCTCAGAGTAAATGGCAGTGGTGTAATGTACTTAAGTAAAAAATACTTTCAAGTTCAACTTAAGTCATTTTTTGGGGGGTATCTGTACATTACTTTACTATTTATATTTTTGACAACTTTTACTTTTACTCCACTACATTCCTAAAGAAAATCATTTACTTTTTTACTCCATACATTTTCAGTGACCCAAAAGTACTTGTTACATTTTAAATGCTTAGCAGGACAGGAAAATGGTCCAGTCACGCACTTATCAAGAGAACATCCCTGGTCATCCCTACTGCCTCTGATCTGGTGGACTCACTAAACACCTCTCCTCCACTGGGGCTGTAAATGTACTGGCACGTCTCCTGATTTAAGGAGCCATTTACCAGCGGTGTAAAAAGTACCCAGCTGTCATACTTGAGTAAAAGTAAAGATGTCTCTAATCTGGTGGACTCACTAAACAGAGAACATCCCTGGTAATCCCTACTGCCTCTAATCTGGTGGACTCACTAAATAGAGAACATCCCTCTCCTCCACTGGGGCTGTAAATGTACTGGCACGTCTCCTGATTTAAGGAGCCATTTACCAGCGGTGTAAAAAGTACCCAGCTGTCATACTTGAGTAAAAGTAAAGATGTCTCTAATCTGGTGGACTCACTAAACAGAGAACATCCCTGGTAATCCCTACTGGCTCTAATCTGGTGGACTCACTAAACAGAGAACATCCCTGGTAATCCCTACTGCCTCTAATCTGGTGGACTCACTAAACAGAGAACATCCCTGGTCATCCCTACTGCCTCTAATCTGGTGGACTCACTAAACAGAGAACATACCTGGTCATCCCTACTGCCTCTAATCTGGCGGACTCACTAAACAGAGAACATACCTGGTCATCCCTACTGCCTCTGATCTGGTGGACTCACTAAACAGAGAACATACCTGGTCATCTACTGCCTCTAATCTGGTGGACTCACTTATCAAGAGAACATACCTGGTCCTCCCTACTGCCTCTGATCTGGTGGACTCACTAAACAGAGAACATCCCTGGTCATCCCTACTGCCTCTAATCTGGTGGACTCACTTATCAAGAGAACATACCTGGTCCTCCCTACTGCCTCTGATCTGGTGGACTCACTAAACAGAGAACATACCTGGTCCTCCCTACTGCCTCTGATCTGGTGGACTCACTAAACACTTTGTTTGTAAATGATGTCTAAGTGTTGAGTGTGCCACAGGGCTATCCGTACATTACGATACCAAGAAAACTGTGCCATCTGGTTTTCTTAATATAAGGAAATTGAAATAATTTCTACTTTTACTTTTGATACTTAAGTATATTTAAAAGCAAATACTTTTAGACTTTTACTCAAGTAGTATTTTACTAGGTGACTTTCACTTTTACTAGAGTCATTTTCTGTTAAGGTATCTTTACTTTTACTCAAGTATGACAGCTGGGTACTTTTTACACCGCTGGTAAATGGCTCCTTAAATCAGGAGACGTGCCAGTACATTTACAGCCCCAGTGGAGGAGAGGCGATGTGGGAACGCGGCCACGGCTAATAGCCCCAGTGGAGGAGAGGCGATGTGGGAACGCGGCCACGGCTAATAGCCCCAGTGGAGGAGAGGCGATGTGGGAACGCGGCCACGGCTAATAGCCCCAGTGGAGGAGAGGCGATGTGGGAACGCGGCCACGGCTAATAGCCCCAGTGGAGGAGAGGCGATGTGGGAACGCGGCCACGGCTAATAGCCCCAGTGGAGGAGAGGCGATGTGGGAACGCGGCCATGGCTAATAGCCCCAGTGGAGGAGAGGCGATGTGGGAACGAGGCCACGGCTAATAGCCCCAGTGGAGGAGAGGCGATGTGGGAACCACGGCTAATAGCCATCAGATGACTTGATTTGGTGTCTCTTCACACCAGGCACCAGGTGAGAGACCAAATGGAGGCTTTAATGGCTTCTGGGATTTGCTTCTCTATTGATTTTCTATCATCAGACCAATTTAATCGCCCCCAACCCCCAGTGAGTGAGTGGTTGAATCTGGAAGGAATCGTCCTATGTGGACAGAACCTACTGTACTCTCTTCCCTTACCTGACCCCTTGAAGTGAGTGACATCGGTGTAGAAGACAATAATAAGGTCAGACCACGCATGGGGCGGCAAGTAGCCCAGTGGTTAGCATGTTGGGCCAGTAACCGAAAGGTTGCTGGATCGAATCCCCGAGCTGACAAGGTAAGAATCTGTTGTTCTGCCCCTGAACAAGGCAGTTAACCCACTGTTCCCCCGGTAGGCCATTATTATAAATAAGAATATATTCTTAACTGACCTAAATTTGACCATAAAGGTAAAAATTTAAAAAACATCTGACCCTACTGATTGTGTACAATACAATACCTTAACTATGCAACACTTGCAGATGCTCGAGCATGTGAACACCTTCTATTGCAGTAACACACAAATCCCAACAAACAAACCCATTACAGTTTGTGAATACGTAACCAGGGCCCATATCCACAAAGCATCTCAGATTATATAATGAAGTAGATTATATGGACAGATCCTAGATCAGCACTCCAACTATGAGACGCTTTGTGAATACGTAACCAGGGCCCATATCCACAAAGCATCTCAGATGATATAATGAAGTAGATTATATGGACAGATCCTAGATCAGCACTCCAACTATGAGACGCTTTGTGAATAGGTAACCAGGGCCCATATCCACAAAGCATCTCAGATTATATAATGAAGTAGATTATATGGACAGATCCTAGATCAGCTGAACAGATTCTTATTTATAATAATATCCAACTATGAGACGCTTTGTGAGTACAGGCCCAGGTGAGAACCTGTGTACGTGCAGTGCTTCCACAGGACTCACCCATTCTCAGGTACCATATCGGCACCAGGGTCGTGACCTGTGTACAGTAAACTCACCCGTGAAGTACATGGCCACGACTTTGTTTCTCAGGTACCATATCGGCACCAGGGTCGTGACCTGTGTACAGTAAACTCACCCGTGAAGTACATGGCCACGACTTTGTTTCTCAGGTACCATATCGGCACCAGGGTCGTGACCTGTGTACAGTAAACTCACCCGTGAAGTACAAGGCCACGACTTTGTTTCTCAGGTACCATATCGGCACCAGGGTCTTGACCTGTGTACAGTAAACTCACCCGTGAAGTACATGGCCACGACTTTGTTTCTCAGGTACCATATCGGCACCAGGGTCGTGACCTGTGTACAGTAAACTCACCCGTGAAGTACATGGCCACGACTTTGTTTCTCAGGTACCATATCGGCACCAGGGTCGTGACCTGTGTACAGTAAACTCACCCGTGAAGTACATGGCCACGACTTTGTTTCTCAGGTACCATATCAGCACCAGGGTCGTGACCTGTGTACAGTAAACTCACCCATGAAGTACATGGCCACCTTGCAGATGCCCGAGCCAAACACAAAGTCCCTCATGAGGTTGGGGATGAGGGTGAAGGGCATGCAGAAGAGGCAGAGCATCAGGTCGCTGGCGGCCAGGGAGAGCAGGAACAGGTTGGTGACGGTGCGCATGCGACGGTTCCTCACCAGCACGGCGATGATCAGGCTGTTACCCAGAACGCTGACCAGGAAGATGAGGCTATAGAGGAAGATACGTACCGTCTGATTCAAATCTATACAGAGGAGAGACAAATGGTCAGCATTATTGTTGTGATAATTGTCTTTATCATCATTATTATCATAAACATCCTTTATCTTAATAATAATCAACATCATTATCATCTCTACATTGTTACGGTCATTATTATCATCATGATCATTATCATTACTTTCAAATCATCAATCCATTAAGTCTGTCTGTTTTCAATGGCATAGCCCTTGTGTGAAGAGGTTGACGTTCATTTAAGTGTATCCTAATTCGATTGTCAAATATTTTTGTTGTGCATCACTCATCCGGGTTATTTTAGAGCCAGCATTAATGAAGGCAAGCTGGAATTCAGTTGGAGTCAGTTCTGATTGGTCGCATCAGTGTGTGCATATGGGGCTTGAGTGTGCATATGTGGGGCTTGAATTAGCAACATTAAATTCAACATGTTCTGTCCCTTATTTAATATTTTAAAGATGATAGATCTATATTATACATATCAGCTCAATTGCAATGGGAATTCAGAGATCATTTCCGTCAATGCAACACTCAGACCATTCAGAGATCATTTCCGTCAATGCAACACTCAGACCATTCAGAGATCATTTCCGTCAATGCAACACTCAGACCATTTTGACTTCAGCAAATAGGCAATACTTGTTGATCTGGTCTTAATTTACGTTAAAAAAAACAAAATGATATTCAGTCCTAGGGCACTCCATCCAAGCAGAGGAGCAGAAAGGACGCATGCTACTTCAACCGGCGTAAAGCGCACTGGCCCTGCTTGGGGGTGTCCAGAGGGTCGCTCTCCATGTGCCGTTCAGCAAAAATCCCAAAATATGACTAACAGTTTAAAATATGTATTATTTGAGAAACAATGTATTTTCACAATCAGAAAACGAATGACCCAACGTGTGTGTAACAGTCTGGGAATGTTATGATCTCTAAATAAAACAGACTTTTCATCAATATCTCCACTAAATGTTTTAATTTACATTTAAAACATACTACAATTAAATATAGACTTTTTGTTCATTTAATTTCCCGCCAATGTATGATTAGCAATAGGATTGGTTACCTTTCGGTTCCGGAGGGGTCTCGCTTTCATCTTCACACTCTGAGACATTCTTGATTCCAAAGTCACATAATATCTTATAAAGATTAGTTGAGTTTATGAGCATATCATGCAATGTAAACGGTTCCATTTTTTCTGTTCTATCCTGGTTTTTTCTAGTGCATAAATGGATATGATAGGCTCTATGTAAAGGAACCCATTCGGTTCATCCTTCGCAGTCTAAGACGATGGCAAACTTGACATTATAATGCCAGCAAATCACACTTCCCACATGTCATGTTCTTATTCTCCAGGGAAAAAAGTCTTAAAAGAGCCTCGAACTGAAGATGCCGCATTCAAAGAACTTTTGCATGACCCCGTTTATGTTTGATATAAGATAATGATCCAGTTTTCAACTAAATCTACAAGTAATAGAGTCAGTGAGCAAAAATGATTGAAGTCAAGCGTCTGCTGCATGCGGGCTGTTTGTGCTCCCTCTCGCGCTTCAATGTTGATATGAGAAACACAGTAGAAGAGCTGTGGACAGAGAGACTCTCTGCTCTTGGAAGAGACCCCGCCTCTCGAGCCCATGGTCATGCAAGGTGCAACAGCATTTTCAAATGGACATTTGTGTCACTCCTACTGTGATTTTTCCCGTCCGTTGCAAAAGTAGACGTATTATTGACAATATTTGAAGAACATCAAATCTATTTTTTTTTCAACAAAACTAAAATAGTTTTAGATTTGTTATCTGAACAACAACAACAAAAAACGACTATATGCAGGATCTGCGAGGTGTAACAACATCAGAGACCATTTCCTCCTGTGATTGGTTGTTCACATGAGAGATAATACGCAGTCGTTATAGGAGAGGACTGGACAGAGGCTCACCTGATGATGGCAATCCATCAACATGCCTTAACTCCACATGCATGTTTTGCATTAAAAAAAAATCTCCCCTCAGTAATTATATCACGTTAACTATAGTTAGACCTAAGATGCATATCATACTCCAAAAATGACCTTTCTAATCCCTCAGCCATGGTCGCCTATAGTCTATATATGATGGACACCCACTAACATTTAAACTGATTTCTTACCTTTGGATGTGGATGAGTCACAGCAGAGTCATGGGGTACATGTAGCAGGTCATTGTTGTTATAAGCTTGGCTTACTCAAATGACTCCACAATTTATAGGCTAAGTAATGCTATGGTAGTGAGATGTTGTTGGATACAGCACCACAAAAACATACAGTAGATCATCTAGAACATGTGAGTCCAAACAATGTCTGATCCATAGAGATATACCATGTCCTACAGTATATACACTACCAGTCAAAAGTTTGGACACACCTACTCATTCAAGGGTTTTTCTTAATTTTTTACTATTTTCTACTTTGTAGAATAATAGTGAAGACATCAAAACTATGAAATAGCACATATGTGGTAACCTAAAAAGTGTGACAAAAAATATAAATATATTTTATATTTGAGATTCTTCAAAGTAGCCACCCTTTGCCTTGATGACAGCTTTGCACACTCTTGGCATTCTCTCAACCAGCTTCACCTGGAATGCTTTTCCAACTGTCTTGAAGGAGTTTCCACATATGCTGAGCACTTTTTGCTTGTCCTTCACTCTGCGGTCCAACACATCCCAAACCATCTCAATTAGGTTGAGGTCAGGTGATGGTGGAGGCCAGATCATCTGATGCAGCACTCCGTCACTCTCCTTGGTCAAATAGCCCTTACACAGCCTGGAGGTGTGTTTTGGGTCATTGTCCTGTTGAAAAACAAATGAAAGTCCCACTAAGTGCAAACCAAATGGGATGGCGTATCGCTGCAGAATGCTGTGGTAGCCATGCTGGTTAAGTGTGCCTTGAATTCTAAATAAATCACAACAGTGTCACCAGCAAAACACCTCCACACCATCACACCTCCTCCTCCATGCTTCACGGTGGGAACCACACATGCGTAGATCATCCGTTCACTTACTCTGCGTCTCACAAAAACAGGGCGGTTGGAACCAAAATGTTCTAATTTGGACTCATCAGACCAGACAACAGATTTCCACCGCTCTAATGTCCATTGCTCGTGTTTCTTGGCCCAAGCAAGTCTCTTCTTATTATTGGTGTCCTTTAGTAGTGGTTTCTTTGCAGCAATTTGACAATGGAGGCCTGATTTACGCAGTCTCCCCTGAACAGTTGATGTTGAGATGTGTCTGTTACTTGAACTCTGTGAAGCATTGGGCTGCAATATGACATGCCATTAACTCTAATGAACTTATCCTCTACAGCAGAGGTAACTCTGGGTCTTCCTGTGGCGGTCCTCATGAGAGCCAGTTCCATCATAGCGGCTGATGGTTTTTGCGACTGCACTTGAAGACGCACAATTGGCCTAGCGTCGTCCGGGTTTGGGAGGGTTTGGCCGGTACGGATATCCTTGTCTCATTGCGCACTAGCGACCCCTGTGGCGGGTCAGGCGCAGTGCGCGCTAACCAGGTCTCCAGGTGCACGGTATTTCCTCTGACACATTGGCGCGGCTGGCTTCCGGGTTGGATGCGCACTGTAATCTCTTGTAATCCAAAAGTAACGTTAGTAACTGGAACAGATTACATTTAGAATGTGACCCAACCTTGGTTGGGTTGTGTTTCGGAGGACGCATGGCTTTCGACCTTCGTCTCTCCCGAGCCCGTACGGGAGTTGTAGCGATGAGACAAGATAGTAGCTACTAAACAATTGAATACCACGAAATTGGGGAGAAAAGAGGGTAACATTTTTTTACGTTTTTTTTTTTTTTAAAGAGGAAGAGATTGCAGGCTATTAACACACTGATACTCAGGCTTGGGTAGGTTACATTCTAAATGTAATCTGTTCCAGTTACTAGTTACCTGCTCAAAATTCTAATCAGTAACGTAACTTTTGGATTACCCAAACTCAGTAATGTAATCTGATTACATTCAGTTAATTTTAGATTAATTTCCCCTTAAGAGGCATTAGAAGAAGACAAAAATGTATGTTACCAATTGAATGACATCTATTGCAGGATAAATCTATGTAAAAGTTTAGATAGCTGGACATATATGGATGTTAAATATTGTACTTTATGGGTTGGTTATGTAGGCTTCTTCTAACCCATCGCTTTCTACTAAACTCAGCAAAAAAGGAAACGTCCTCTCACTGTCAACTGCATTTATTTTCAGCAAACTTAACACATGTAAATATTTGTATGAACATAAGATTCAACAACTGAGACATAAACTGAACATGTTCCACAGACATGTGACTAACAGAAATGGAATAATGTGTCCCTGAACAAAAGGGGGGTCAAAATCAAAAGTAACAGTCAGTATCTGTGTGGCCACCAGCTGCATTAAGTACTGCAGTGCATCTCCTCCTCATGGACTGCACCAGATTTGCTAGTTCTTGCTGTGAGATGTTACCCCACTCTTCCACCAAGGCACCTGCAAGTTCCCAGACATTTTTGGAGGGAATGGCCCTAGCCCTCACCCTCCGATCCAACAGGTCCCAGACGTGCTCAATGGGATTGAGATCTGGGCTCTTCGCTGGCCATGGCAGAACACTGACATTACTGTCTTGCAGGAAATCACGCACAGAACAAGCAGCATGGCTGGTGGCATTGTCATGCTGAAGGGTCATGTCAGGATGAGCCTGCAGGAAGGGTACCACATGAGGGAGGAGGATGTCTTCCCTGTAACGCACAGCGTTTAGATTGCCTGCAATGACAACAAGCTCAGTCCGATGATCCTGTGACACACCGCCCCAGACCATGACGGACCCTCCACCTCCAAGCTCATTCCTTCAACGATAAATGCAAATCCGACCATCACCCCCGGTGAGACAAACCGCGACTCGTCAGAGAAGAGCACTTTTTGCCAGTCCTGTCTGGTCCAGCGATGGTGGGTTTGTGCCCATAGGCGACGTTGTTGCCAGTGATGTAAGGCAGGTCCTCACCAGACAACAGGCCTACAAGCCCTCATTCCAGCCTCTCTCAGCCTATTGCGGACAGTCTGAGCACTGTTGGAGGGATTGTGCTTCCTGGTATAACACTGGTAGTTGTTGTTGCCATCCTGTACTTGTCCCACAGGTGTGATGTTCGGATGTACCGATCCTGTGAAGGTTTTGTTACACGTGGTCTGCCACTGCGAGGACGATCATCTGTCCATCCTGTCTCCCTGTAGCGCTGTCTTAGGCGTCTCACAGTACGGACATTGCAATTTATTGCCCTGGCCACATCTGCAGTCCTCATGCCTCCTTGCAGCATGCCTAAGACACATTCACACAGATGAGCAGGGACCCTGGGCATTTTTATTCTATCTATTTTGGTGTTTTTCAGAGTCAGTAGAAAGGCCTCTTTTGTGTCCTAGGTGACCTTAATTGCCTACCATCTGTAAGCTGTTAGTGTCTTGATGACCGTTCCACATGTTCATTAATTGTTTATGGTTCATTGAACAAGCCTTGGGAAACAGTGTTTAAACCCTTTATAATGAAGATCTGTGAAGTTATTTGGATTTTTACGAATTATCTTTGAAAGAGAGGGTCCTGAAAAATGGACGTTTCTTTTTTTCTGAGTTTAAATATAATAATCAATAAAATTATATCTTTACATTAATATATATAATGTATAAGTCCTTAAATGGATGTAGCAACTACAGATTGCCCCTTTAAGTCTACTAAAAGTGTGCGAGTGTACATTAGACCTATGATTTATTTATTTTATCAGCATGAATTAGATTGAGCAATAAAAGCCACACTTTTATTCCATAAACTGGGATCTACACTCTGCAGCTGTTATTTCATAGACTGGGATCTACACTCTGCAGCTGTTATTTCACAGGCTGGGATCTACACTCTGCAGCTGTTATTTCACAGGCTGGGATCTACACTCTGCAGCTGTTGTCAGAGCACATTTTTCACTGGCTGTCCGCTGGTTTCAAAAACAATGATTGATAGGCAGCTTAAACTTCTTGAATTCAACCATTCTTGGGTTCAAATACACATTTAGATTTGTGACCAGCCATCCACAACAACCGCAATCCGTAAGGCGCAAATAGCTAAATGAGAGAGCAGCAGTTTGACTCACACCAATGCACTACGTAGATATCAATAATAAGTGATATCCGTATCGCCGTAGACACTCCGGGCTCCCGAGCAACGCAGCGGTCTAAGGCACTGCATCTCAGTGCTAGAGGCGTCACTACAGATCCTGGTTCGATTCCAGGCTGTGTCACAACCGGCTGTGATTGGGAGTCCCATAGGGTGTTATTGTAAATAAGAATTTGTTCTTAACCGACTTGCCTAGTTAAATAAAGGTAATATATATATATATATATATATATATATATATATATATATATATATATATACGATGTATAAGTACACCCCTGCTGTCATCCTTACCTCCAAGCGTTTTTCCAGTTGGGTCGTCTTTGGATGTCGACAGCAGTCGCACCATTGGAAGATAGGAATTGAGCCTAGAAAAACCTTCCTGCTCTTTTCCCGCGATCCATCATAGTGGTCTCTGATTATGTGGTCAGACTCGCCCAGGTGGAACAAATTCAAATGTGCGCCTTTGTTCAATGCTGATTTGAATGTCATTGGAAAACAGTGTAAAACATTTTTTTTTCGCAAACATCCTTTCTGAATTTAAAAGTAATCAAACGTATCTGAAATCTGATTACTATATTTTTGCTGTTAATGTAACGGATAATCCCTTAAATGTAATGGACTGCAATAAATAATTACCAGCGAACAAAATAAACAGCAGCTATCAATGGGCTGGGACCTAATGTCGTTCGTCTTTGTTTCCTTTTCATGCATAGTACTTGTGTAGTTGCTAAGTAACCGCTGCCTCTGCACAGGACAGTCCCATCACCGGATAGCCAATGGATTCTGAAAACCAAACTGCTCTATCCTAGTTACAATAAAACGAGCTTTGGAAATAATGGATAAAGAGAACGGTATTATCACGGACAATTGCGCACATTATCCAGAGATATAAAGGAACTCATTTACACTCTAAAATAGAGAGACGGGCCAAAGTGAGTCGCTGCTCTCCAGAACCGAAAGGGGTGTGCGCCACTGAATGTTTTCCTTCCTGTCTGCTGTGACATTTGACAGCTACCAAAACCATACCAATATTTTGGCTCTATTTTGGTCCCTATAATATTGCTTTTATAGTCAGTAAGTGGTTGACATGTCAAAATATCTACATAGCGAATGTGCTAAACTGTTTTCTTATTCTCCTAAATGGAGTGTTTGCAAAGACCTGAGATAAAATTGGAATCTCTAAAGAGGACGTTCGTAATTTTCTCATAGCATCAGATAAGCACGTGAATGCAAAACAAAATGTTTTTGTGGGTATTTGAGTTGTCATGGGCTGGACATAGATTGAATGTCATGCATATCATGTTGCAATACCTATATTTGTGTTGCAGTCTTGGAGTTGCATGTGTACATGTCTTAATGTATTAGTATGTGCACAGATAGACAGAGAGAGTGAGATTGAGCGAGAGCAGACAGGGAAAGGCTGTTTGTATAACATTTATGAGAGAATCACCTGAGCTGTTCAGCCAACGACTCCAGTAAAAATGATTCACCTCTTTCGTCTTGGCCAAGAGCCACACACCAGACCACCAAACTGGCACCAACAATCCAACCGTAGTGTAACCCAACGTCACGAGGTCTCATGCTTTTATCTTTCTGTTATGTCTTCCTCATCTTTCTGTCTGTCTGGACCTGTCTGGACCTGTTTGTCTGGACCTGTCTATCAGATATGGACCTGTCTGGACTTGTCTGTCCGGACCTGTCTGTATCAGATATGGACCTGTCTGGACCTGTCTGTCTGGACCTGTCTGCCTGGACCTGTCTGGACCTGTCTATCTGGACCTGTCTGGACCTGTCTGTATTAGATATGGACCTGTCTGGACCTGTCTGTCTGGACCTGTCTATCTGGACCTGTCTGGACCTGTCTGTATCAGATATGGACCTGTCTGGACCTGTCTGTATCAGATATGGACCTGTCTGGACCTGTCTGTATCAGATATGGACCTGTCTGGACAGTAAGATGCATGTTCAGTTCATTGCTGCGGTTTATCTTTTTAAAAGACAACACTTTCAGTGTCTCTGATATTGATACTAGGGGTTATCTGTCCGAGCAAATCATTAGTTGTCATTCCCATTTGACAGAATCTAGTCCAAGTTACCTCATGTCAGTCGAGAGTACCATGGTGTCTTTCTGTAGTGAGATGAAAACAAACTCAGTTAAGCTGTTGAGTAATCGTTCCTAAGTGCAATTTTACAGTGTTAAACCTGCAGTCTCATCCTTGTCTGTTCCATCTGCCTGAACTTGAGGACGACCAGTTTCACCGCGACATAAAAAGTTGACTTATGCCTTCCTCTCTTGAACATGAGTCATCCGTGTATGTTCTCGTTTAGGTGACATGTTTAGATAAAGATGAGTGTTTTATAACACAAGTTCTAGGGTTGTCTGAAATGATCCTGTTTGGGTCCAGAGGACTCCAGACAGGAGACAGGATTCTGTGTATGAACCCAACTGAAGAGAGAGCCTACAGATGGTCTGGGTTGAATGTTCTTTTTCGACAGTCATTTAATTGCATAAATCCATTTGTTATTCCCCCCAGTTTCTCTCTTCTCTCTCTCTCTCTCTCTCTCTGCCTCTCTGTCTCTCTGTCTCTCTCTCTCTCTCTCTCTCTCTCTCTCTCTTCTCTCTCTCTCTCTCTCCTCTCTCTCTCTCTCTCTCTCTCTCTAGTCAGGCACCCCCCAGCCATCCGCATCTCCCCCAGAGCACCCCAAGGAGCAGCTGGCGTACATGTACAAGGCCCAGGTGGGTCTGTCTCTTCCTCTCTCCATCAGTCTCTCCTTCTCTTCCTCTCTCCATTAGTCTCTCCTTCTCTTCCTCTCTCCATTAGTCTCTCCTTCTCTTCCTCTCTCCATCAGTCTCTCCTTCTCTTCCTCTCTCCATCAGTCTCTCCTTCTCTTCCTCTCTCCATCCGTCTCTCCTTCTCTTCCCCTCTTCCTCTCTCCATCAATCTCTCCTTCTCTTCCTCTCTCCACCAGTCTCTCCTTCTCTTCCTCTCTCCATCAGTCTCTCCTTCTCTTCCTCTCTCCACCAGTCTCTCCTTCTCTTCCTCTCTCCACCAGTCTCTCCTTCTCTTCCTCTCTCCATCAGTCTCTCCTTCTCTTCCTCTCTCCATCAGTCTCTCATTCTCTTCCTCTCTCCATCAGTCTCTCCTTCTCTTCCTCTCTCCACCAGTCTCTCCTTCTCTTCCTCTCTCCATCAGTCTCTCCTTCTCTTCCTCTCTCCATCAGTCTCTCCTTCTCTTCCTCTCTCCATCAGTCTATCCTTCTCTTCCTCTCTCCATCAGTCTCTCCTTCTCTTCCTCTCTCCACCAGTCTCTCCTTCTCTTCCTCTCTCCACCAGTCTCTCCTTCTCTTCCTCTCTCCACCAGTCTCTCCTTCTCTTCCTCTCTCCATCAGTCTCTCCTTCTCTTCCTCTCTCCATCAGTCTCTCCTTCTCTTCCTCTCTCCACCAGTCTCTCCTTCTCTTCCTCTCTCCATCAGTCTCTCCTTCTCTTCCTCTCTCCATCAGTCTCTCCTTCTCTTCCTCTCTCCATCAGTCTCTCCTTCTCTTCCTCTCTCCATTAGTCTCTCCTTCTCTTCCACTCTCCACCACTCCCCATGTCATTATTTTCTCTGTGATTCTGTCTCTCAAATTTGTCTGGGGACTTACCCTAGCAGATGTGCCCTACTTTTTAGTTAAATTGATGCTCCCGAACCTTTGTATAATTTCAGCCAGTGATTTTTAAAGTGGTGCTCATGAGCCAAAACGGGTACCCGTTTTTTGTGTACTACGTCATCCATTTGTGTACTACGTCATCCATGTGTGTACTACGTCATCCATTTGTGTACTACGTCATCCATTTGTGTACTACGTCATCCATTTGTGTACTACGTCATCCATTTGTGTACTACGTCATCCATTTGTGTACTACGTCATCCATTTGTGTACTACGTCATCCATTTCGTATCATATGTTACGTCCTGCAAAATGATTATTATACATTGTTTTTGTGCAATTTGTATGATATGTTACAAATGAGTTGTGCTTAAGATCTGCATTGTTAAAGGCTCAGTGCAGTCAAAAACGTGATTTACCTGTGTTTTGTATACATTTCCACACTATGAGGTTGGAATAAGGAAATTGTGAAAATGATGATAATGCCCTTTTAGTGTAAGAGCTGTTTGAAAAGACAGCCAGAAATGTCAGCCTGTTTTGGTGGGAGTTAATTTATCAGGCGATAAATGAGTTAATAAACCAATAAGAAAGAGAGTTCCAAACCTCTCTGCCAATAACAGCTATTATATATATTTTTTAAATGTATTTTTGTATTGTACCCCCTTTTTCGACCCAATTTCGTGATATAAAATTGCGATCCAATTCCGTTTCTTGTCTCATCGCTGCAACGTCCCAACTGGCTCGGGAGAGACGAAGGTCGAGTCATGCATCCTCTGAAATATGACCCGCCAAACCGCACTTCTTAACACCCGCCCGCTTAACCTGGGAAGGCAGCCGCACCAATGTGTCGGAGGAAACACAGCTGATGACCGAAGTCAGCCTACAGGTACCCGGTCCACCACAATAGAAAACAGTCACAGTAATTTACTTAATTGTAACCCAGAAGTGATTTGATATTGAGACAAAAACAGCTGCACTGAGTTAAGTTAAGTTAACTGTGTGTGTATGTGTGTGTGTGTGTGTGTGTGTGTGTGTGTGTGTGTGTGTGTGTGTGTGTGTGTGTGTGTGTGTGTGTGTGTGTGTGTGTGTGTGTGTGTGTGTGTGTGTGTGTGTGTGTGTGTGTGTGTGTGTGTGTGTGTGTGTGTGTGTGTGTGAGTGAGTGAGTGAGTGAGTGAGTGAGTGAGTGAGAGAGAGAGAGAGAGAGAGAGAGAGAGAGAGAGAGATTCCTAAAGGCATGCTGGGAAATGCATATCCTCATAAGCCTGAACAGCATCTGCACAGATCTAGGTGTGCAGAATGTCACTACAACTTGGTCTTTTATCTATTCTAAATGTTTAGTCTTTCGACACGTTGATTTATTGACACGACACATTCTTCATTATTTGTTTTCCAGCAGAAGAACAGAAGGAGAGGACCAACAAGTGGAATGGGGACAGATGACACAGAACAGAAGGAGATGACCAACAAGTGGAATGGGGACAGATGACACAGAACAGAAGGAGATGACCAACAAGTGGAATTGAGACAGATAAAACCAGAACAGAAGGAGATGACCAACAAGTGGAATTGGGACAGATCAACCAGAACAGAAGGAGATGACCAACAAGTGGAATTGAGACAGATAAAACCAGAACAGAAGGAGATGACCAACAAGTGGAATTGGGACAGATCAACCAGAACAGAAGGAGATGACCAACAAGTGGAATTGGAACAGATCAACCAGAACAGAAGGAGATGACCAACAAGTGGAATGGGGACAGATGACCCAGAACAGAAGGAGTTGACTAACAAGTAGAATTGGGACAGCTGGCCCAGAACAGAAGGAGTTGACCAACAAGTAGAATTGGGACAGATAACCAGAACAGAAGGAGATGACTAACAAGTAGAATTGGGACAGATTAACCAGGTCTCAACCTACATGCACATACACACTCTATGTTGATGACAATGTTTATAAGATGAAGTTATTTCTCGATGTATCGCAGGATGTAACTCTTGTGATTGTAATCAAGACTGTGTGTGTGTGTGTGTGTGTGTGTGTGTGTGTGTGTGTGTGTGTGTGTGTGTGTGTGTGTGTGTGTGTGGGGGGGGGGGGCGTGCGTGCGTGCGTGCGTGTGTGCATGCGTGCCTGTGTGTGTGCCATGCATACTTCCTGTATATACACCTCTTGCGTAGGTGAATTACACTACGTTTCCTCTGCTTGTGCATAGTACTCTGTGTAACATAACAGTTTCCTAACAATGCTATCTCAGCGAAGGGGGTATGATAACATTTACCAGTGTGTGGCATAAACAGCAGGCCTTGTGAATCCAGAGGATAACCAGACTCCTGGGCCTCGCCTGGCTCCGATAACGAGTGGAACTCTTCTCCCAACCTTAACATGCCCTCTTTCTGGATGGACCATGTACTTGACTTGGACTGAAGACTGGGAATCTTCCTTCCAGTGAAGATGTTATGCCAGGTTTTTCATTGGACATCAAAATGAATGTCCAATTGTCTATTCAACGGTCACCAACTCTGGAGAAAAGGTAGTGAGCTGCACAGACCATCCACCCGAGCATCTCTGCTATGTTGTAATTACATGATGTCTATTTTATGACTACATTATTATTATTATTATTATTATGATGTTATTATCAAAAGCAACTGTGACAGGTGTTACGACTCTCGTTGGTAGAAGGAAGAGTGGACCAAAGCGCAGCGTGGTAAATGTTCATGATTCCTTTTATTCAAAACCCAAAAGGTAAAGGACAACTTATATGTGATCCCCAATCAGAGACAACAATAGACAGCTGCCTCTGATTGGGAACCATGCTCGGCCAAAAACACAAAGAAATAGAAAACATAGATTTTCCACCCGAGTCACACCCTGGCCTAACCAAACATAGAGAATAATAAGGTTCTCTAAGGTCAGGGCGTGACAGCAGGACTGGCTTCAGGACAAGTCTCTGAACGTCCTTGAGAGGTCCAGCCAGAGCCCGGACTTGAACTTGATCAAACATCACTGGAGAGACCTGAAAATAGCTGTCTCTGGAGAGACCTGAAAATGGCTGTCTCTGGAGAGACCTGAAAATGGCTGTCTCTGGAGAGACCTGAAAATGGCTGTCTCTGGAGAGACCTGAAAATGTCTGTCTCTGGAGAGACCTGAAAATGGCTGTGCGATGACGCTCCCCATCCAACCTGACAGAGCTTGAGAGGATCTGCAGGGGAAGAATGAGAGAAACTCTGCAAATACAGGTGTGCCAAGCTTGTAGCATCATACGGAAGAATACTCAAGGCTGTAATTGCTGCCAAAAGGTGCTTCAGTAAAGTACTTAGTAAAGGGTCTGAAAAAAACAGTTTTAGCTTTGTCATTATGGGTTATTGTGTGTAGATTGATGAGGAAAAGTGTTTTATTCTTTCCGAATGCTCTGTGTTTAATTAGTTTACTCAACCTGTACCATCTGTGTGTGTCGACAACATTACGCGTGTCTGTGTTCATACATATTCTTCTGCCTCTGTAGAAGCATAATATATCCCATAATTCATGAGACATCCTATATCCCCTTAGGGGAACAGGAACTATTTGTCTGCGTGTTTACATTCATACAGTGCATGTAATTTATGACCTACTCGTGGTCCCAGATGGTGTTTAGTATGTTTCAATGATGTTGACTCTATTTTAATGTTTTGTCCCCCCCCATAGAGAGGCCTATTCAGAGCTGAGCCTGACCACGGGGCAGCTGGGAATTGACGACCAGACACACACATATATATCTCCAGTTAATACTCCACTAACATGCATTGAGCTAGCGCTCTGTGTCATGATGAAAATACATACTTTTCGGGCTTGTTAACAAAGCTTGAAATGGAGAATTTGGGATCATTTACCGGTAACTCATATTCCATGTATAGTTGGGAGAACTTCTATTTCTACAGTAAATCAGTCAAAATCATCAGACTTAAAAAAAAAAAAGAAGTTTTATCTAGCTAATACAGAAATAAAGTTGTATTAAGAAAGACCTGCTCAGTTGATATCTTACCAGTTTGTGTCACTCTTCCGGCCGGGGGTCCGGGTTTTTTCTGGAGGGAGGATCAGCTTAATATTGCGGAAAGAATGTTGCTTCCAATGTAATTGCCAATCCCCCATATTTTGGGGTAAATATATATATCCATACACGCATGCATATATACACACATATGTACATACACATACCTATATAGACACATATATACACATATATACATACACATACCTATATAGACACATATATACACATATATACATACACATACCTATATAGACACATATATACACATATATACATACACATACCTATATAGACACATATATACACATATATACATACACATACCTATATAGACACATATATACACATATATACATACACATACCTATATAGACACATATATACACATATATACATACACATACCTATATAGACACATATATACACATATATACATACACATACCTATATAGACACATATAGACACATATATACATACACATACCTATATAGACACATATAGACACATATATATACATATATAGACATATTTTTTAAAGAATATCCCTTTATTATTATTCCCAACCCTTCCGCCGATCCCCCAATTGGAGTAAACTAATAAACACTTCTGCTTCTACCTTCAATCCACACATCTTATACACATTCTACAGACACAGTCTACTTTACAATAGTTCTGTTTGTTCTTAGTCCTTCCTCTATTTCGGATGTATTCTGAGCTTTCTGTTTGCAAATCCTTCTGATGCAGTAGTCGGTTCTGGAAACGGATCCACTTCAGGCTGACAAATGATATATTTTTGTTGTCTCTCTCTCTCTCTCTGATCACCGGGCAGATTTGTTTGAAAGTGAACATTCTTTCACCGGGAAGAAAGGTAAGATATATATATATATATATATATATATATATATATAGAGATGGTTCATTTTGGGGATTTAATAGTGTGTGTCTCTCTTTTTGTGTTGTTGTAACAGCCAGTTGGTCCTCTCTGGAACTTGTCTTCCTGACATGAACGTGGGACGTTTGGAGACGAGACACACACACACACACACACACACACACACACACACACACACACACACACACACACACACACACACACACACACACACACACACACACACACACACACACACACACACACACACACACACACACACACCCCTCTCCCCCTCCCTTGGGAAACCCTAAAGTTAGCTCCTGCCATAACTAATCCTCTCCTTCATCCTCTCAGGTAGCTCAGTCTCTCTTCCACTTGTCCAAATAGACGAGAAGTGCACTTTTGCACCCTACCCCGCCCATGTACGCTGTACCTGGCCTGGGGACACATAATAACACAGGGACCCGTAGTGTATACATCCCCTTAGTGCCGTCTCTTCTACATGGGTAGGAATGTATTTTAACACCCCATTGGCCAAGTGAGGAGAGAACTCTACAGGCGGATAAAACAGGAGGAGGAAGGTAGAATGTTTATGTTGGAGTGTTATTGGCTGAACGACACCTGGACTGAATGAAGTCAAGGGCCGTGTGTGTTTGGGACCTGTCTTAGTGTTTGGGACCTGTCTTAGTGTTTGGGACCTGTCTTAGTGTTTGGGACCTGTCTTAGTGTTTGGGACCTGTCTTAGTGTTTGGGACCTGTCTTAGTGTTCGGGACCTGTCTTAGTGTTTGGGACCTGTCTTAGTGTTTGGGACCTGTCTTAGTGTTTGGGACCTGTCTTAGTGTTTGGGACCTGTCTTAGTGTTTGGGACCTGTCTTAGTGTTTGGGACCTGTCTTAGTGTTTGGGACCTGTCTTAGTGTTCGGGACCTGTCTTAGTGTTCGGGACCTGTCTTAGTGTTTGGGACCTGTCTTAGTGTTTGGGACCTGTCTTAGTGTTTGGGACCTGTCTTAGTGTTTGGGACCTGTCCTACTCTCTCTGTGTTGTATTGATGTCTGTCTTACTCTCTCTGTGTTGTATTGATGTCTGTCCTACTCCCTCTCTCTGTGTTGTATTGATGTCTGTCCTACTCCCTCTCTCTGTGTTGTATTGATGTCTGTCCTACTCTCTCTGTGTTGTATTGATGTCTGTCTTACTCTCTCTGTGTTGTATTGATGTCTGTCCTACTCTCTCTCTCTCTGTGTTGTATTGATGTATCTCCTACTCTCTCTGTGTTGTATTGATGTCTGTCCTACTCCCTCTCTCTGTGTTGTATTGATGTCTGTCCTACTCTCTCTCTCTGTGTTGTATTGATGTCTGTCCTACTCTCTCTCTCTGTGTTGTATTGATGTCTGTCCTACTCTCTCTCTCTGTGTTGTATTGATGTCTGTCCTACTCTCTCTCTCTGTGTTGTATTGATGTCTGTCCTACTCTCTCTCTCTGTGTTGTATTGATGTCTGTCCTACTCTCTCTCTCTGTGTTGTATTGATGTATCTCCTACTCTCTCTGTGTTGTATTGATGTCTGTCCTACTCTCTCTCTCTGTGTTGTATTGATGTATCTCCTACTCTCTCTGTGTTGTATTGATGTCTGTCCTACTCTCTCTCTCTGTGTTGTATTGATGTCTGTCCTACTCTCTCTCTCTGTGTTGTATTGATGTCTGTCCTACTCTCTCTGTGTTGTATTGATGTCTGTCCTACTCTCTCTCTCTGTGTTGTATTGATGTATCTCCTACTCTCTCTGTGTTGTATTGATGTCTGTCCTACTCTCTCTCTCTGTGTTGTATTGATGTCTGTCCTACTCGCTCTCTCTGTGTTGTATTGATGTCTGTCCTACTCGCTCTCTCTGTGTTGTATTGATGTCTGTCCTACTCTCTCTGTGTTGTATTAATGTCTGTCCTACTCTCTCTGTGTTGTATTGATGTCTGTCCTACTCTCTCTCTCTGTGTTGTATTGATGTCTGTCCTACTCTCTCTGTGTTGTATTGATGTCTGTCCTACTCTTTCTCTCTGTGTTGTATTGATGTCTGTCCTACTCTCTCTCTCTGTGTTGTATTGATGTCTGTCCTACTCTCTCTCTCTGTGTTGTATTGATGTCTGGCCTACTCTTTCTCTCTGTGTTGTATTGATGTCTGTCCTACTCTTTCTCTCTGTGTTGTATTGATGTCTGTCCTACTCTCTCTCTCTGTGTTGTATTGATGTCTGGCCTACTCTCTCTCTCTGTGTTGTATTGATGTCTGTCCTACTCTCTCTCTCTGTGTTGTATTGATGTCTGGCCTACTCTCTCTCTCTGTGTTGTATTGATGTCTGGCCTACTCTCTCTGTGTTGTATTGATGTCTGGCCTACTCTCTCTGTGTTGTATTGATGTCTGGCCTACTCTCTCTGTGTTGTATTGATGTCTGTCCTACTCTCTCTGTGTTGTATTGATGTCTGTCTTACTCTCTCTGTGTTGTATTGATGTCTGTCCTACTCTCTCTCTCTCTGTGTTGTATTGATGTATCTCCTACTCTCTCTGTGTTGTATTGATGTCTGTCCTACTCCCTCTCTCTGTGTTGTATTGATGTCTGTCCTACTCTCTCTCTCTGTGTTGTATTGATGTCTGTCCTACTCTCTCTCTCTGTGTTGTATTGATGTCTGTCCTACTCTCTCTCTCTGTGTTGTATTGATGTCTGTCCTACTCTCTCTCTCTGTGTTGTATTGATGTCTGTCCTACTCTCTCTCTCTGTGTTGTATTGATGTCTGTCCTACTCTCTCTCTCTGTGTTGTATTGATGTATCTCCTACTCTCTCTGTGTTGTATTGATGTCTGTCCTACTCTCTCTCTCTGTGTTGTATTGATGTATCTCCTACTCTCTCTGTGTTGTATTGATGTCTGTCCGACTCTCTCTCTCTGTGTTGTATTGATGTCTGTCCTACTCTCTCTCTCTGTGTTGTATTGATGTCTGTCCTACTCTCTCTGTGTTGTATTGATGTCTGTCCTACTCTCTCTCTCTGTGTTGTATTGATGTATCTCCTACTCTCTCTGTGTTGTATTGATGTCTGTCCTACTCTCTCTCTCTGTGTTGTATTGATGTCTGTCCTACTCGCTCTCTCTGTGTTGTATTGATGTCTGTCCTACTCGCTCTCTCTGTGTTGTATTGATGTCTGTCCTACTCTCTCTGTGTTGTATTAATGTCTGTCCTACTCTCTCTGTGTTGTATTGATGTCTGTCCTACTCTCTCTCTCTGTGTTGTATTGATGTCTGTCCTACTCTCTCTGTGTTGTATTGATGTCTGTCCTACTCTTTCTCTCTGTGTTGTATTGATGTCTGTCCTACTCTCTCTCTCTGTGTTGTATTGATGTCTGTCCTACTCTCTCTCTCTGTGTTGTATTGATGTCTGGCCTACTCTTTCTCTCTGTGTTGTATTGATGTCTGTCCTACTCTTTCTCTCTGTGTTGTATTGATGTCTGTCCTACTCTCTCTCTCTGTGTTGTATTGATGTCTGGCCTACTCTCTCTCTCTGTGTTGTATTGATGTCTGTCCTACTCTCTCTCTCTGTGTTGTATTGATGTCTGGCCTACTCTCTCTCTCTGTGTTGTATTGATGTCTGGCCTACTCTCTCTGTGTTGTATTGATGTCTGGCCTACTCTCTCTGTGTTGTATTGATGTCTGGCCTACTCTCTCTGTGTTGTATTGATGTCTGGCCTACTCTCTCTCTCTGTGTTGTATTGATGTCTGGCCTACTCTCTCTCTCTGTGTTGTATTGATGTCTGGCCTACTCTCTCTGTGTTGTATTGATGTCTGGCCTACTCTCTCTCTCTGTGTTGTATTGATGTCTGTCCTACTCTCTCTCTCTGTGTTGTATTGATGTCTGGCCTACTCTTTCTCTCTGTGTTGTATTGATGTCTGTCCTACTCTTTCTCTCTGTGTTGTATTGATGTCTGTCCTACTCTCTCTCTCTGTGTTGTATTGATGTCTGTCCTACTCTCTCTCTCTGTGTTGTATTGATGTCTGTCCTACTCTCTCTCTCTCTGTGTTGTATTGATGTTTGTCCTACTCTCTCTCTCTGTGTTGTATTGATGTCTGTCCTACTCTCTCTCTCTGTGTTGTATTGATGTCTGTCCTACTCTCTCTCTCTCTGTGTTGTATTGATGTTTGTCCTACTCTCTCTCTCTGTGTTGTATTGATGTCTGTCCTACTCTCTCTCTCTGTGTTGTATTGATGTCTGTCCTACTCTCTCTCTCTGTGTTGTATTGATGTCTGTCCTACTCTCTCTCTGTGTTGTATTGATGTCTGTCCTACTCTCTCTGTGTTTTATTGATGTCTGTCCTACTCTCTCTCTGTGTTGTATTGATGGCTGTCCTACTCTCTCTGTGTTGTATTGATGTCTGTCCTACTCTCTCTGTGTTGTATTAATGTCTGTCCTACTCTCTCTGTGTTGTATTGATGTCTGTCCTACTCTCTCTGTGTTGTATTAATGTCTGTCCTACTCTCTCTGTGTTGTATTGATGTCTGTCCTACTCTCTCTCTCTGTGTTGTATTGATGTCTGTCCTACTCTCTCTCTGTGTTGTATTGATGTCTGTCCTACTCTCTCTGTGTTGTATTGATGTCTGTCCTACTCTCTCTGTTGTATTGATGTCTGTCCTACTCTCTCTCTCTGTGTTGTATTGATGTCTGTCCTACTCTCTCTCTGTGTTGTATTGATGTCTGTCCTACTCTCTCTGTGTTGTATTAATGTCTGTCCTACTCTCTCTATGTGCTGTTCCAGTGTTAAGTGAGCAGGACAGTGCAGCTGGCCAGCTGTACGAGCTGACCTCTGGACTCTCATCTTCATCTCTACCACTGAGCCTAAGGCAACACACATACACACATAAACACACAGACTAACTGGTCAGCAGTGTTTTGTAAATTGTCCGTATCATTATGTCAATGTTAAAGAGAATGATGTTGAACCTGCTATTGCGGGTTTTCCCTCAGTCTGCTTGTGTTTGGTATGAATCTGCCAGGTCAACACAGATGCTGTGGTTCCCAAGATCCGTGTTTTCTACCCTCTCGTTCACTCTCTGGACCCTCTTCAGTGTTACAGATTCTTACAATCACTTTGGCACTAATTTCAGAAACTTGTGGTCATTTTTCAAAACTCTAGACACAAAAAAACTCAAAACAGTCATGACGTGTAACACAGGCTGTCCAAAGTTAAAAACATTGCATTGTGTATTAACAGCTTAATAAACGTTGCAATTGCAGAATCACTGATTCAAATAACTCATTTATCATGAAATGCCATAGGAACATTCATTTAGATCACCCTTGTCCTCCACCACGTTCCCCCACACCTCTCAAATGAGGCCCACGACCACCTCTCAGAAGGGGTGCTTGTCCTCTACCACGTTCCCCCACACCTCTCAAACGAGGCCCACGACCACCTCTCAGAAGGGGTGCTTGTCCTCCACCACGTTCCCCCACACCTCTCACACCTCTCAAACGAGGCCCACGACCACCTCTCAGAAGGGGTGCTTGTCCTCTACCACGTTCCCCCACACCTCTCAAACGAGGCCCACGACCACCTCTCAGAAGGGGTGCTTGTCCTCTACCACGTTCCCCCACACCTCTCAAACGAGGCCCACAACCACCTCTCAGAAAGGGTGCTTGTCCTCTACCACGTTCCCCCACACCTCTCAAACGAGGCCCACGACCACCTCTCAGAAGGGGTGCTTGTCCCCTGCCATTCCTTTGACCACCACATCTTCCTCGTCTTCCTCCCCCCACTGCTTGACCTCTATTGTGACCTGGATCACCTGCCGTCTCCATGTTATCACTATGTTGTTGCAGGTGGATACCACTCAGTCCACTATACAGCTCCACTATACGGCTCCATGTTATCTCTATGTTGTTGCAGGTGGATACCACTCAGTTCACTATACGGCTCCATGTTATCTCTATGTTGTTGTAGGTGGATACCACTCAGTCCACTATACAGCTCCACTATACGGCTCCATGTTATCTCTATGTTGTTGTAGGTGGATACCACTCAGTCCACTATATACTCGTACCACAATGTGAAATCACTCATCAGTAACGAGTTGATAGTATTGGAAAAGCAATTACATGAGCCTGCATACATACCCTCACCGGCCACTTTATTAGGTACACCTGCATGTTAACGCAAATAGCCTGCTCCTTCAAACAGTGAATCATGTGGCTGCCTGCAACTGCAACAATGTATAGAGTATATAGAGTAGAGAGCTTTAGTTGTTGTTCGACCAAACATTAGAACAGGCAAGATGAGTAATCTAAGCAACTTTGACCGTGGTATGATTGTTGATGCCACACATGGTGGTTCCAGCATCTCAGAAACAGCTGCCTTCCTGGGTTTGTTACACACTACAGTCTCTAGAGTTTACAGAGAATGGTGAGATTAACAAAACACATTCAGTGAGCGGCAGTTCTGTGGGCAGAAACACCTTGTTAATGAGAGAGGTCAGAGGATAATGTCCAGACTCATTCAAGCTAACAGAAAGGCCACAAATGCTCAAATAACAGCTGTTTAAAACAGTGGTGTGCAGAAGGGCATCTCTTAACGTACAACACCGTGAATAATTCAGGCTGTTGTGGAGGCAAAAGGGGGTCCTACCCAGTAATAGATAGGTGTACCTAATAAAGTGTACAGTAATGTCAAATCTGAAAACATGGAAAAGTAGTACATGGGACCATAGAAACAGTGTCTGATAAGAATGATGATGAAATATTACATCCATAGATAATGTAGTCAAATTGGTTCACGTTCCACGGTAATTGCTTTCAATGGATCTCGTTATCCTGAAACTTTCGTGATCTAAACATGGAATATTGTTCGTCAGTTTCCATAAAACTCTGCATTAAGAGTAACGCAACAGCTACTTATCGTTTTGAGCAGTTTGTATCAGTTGATAGTTCGATCATTGTAATGGAATGAATAGACAGTCATCTCAGATGTAATGTGTTGTTCAGTTTCTCATTCTCAGAGTAAAAAAAGTGAACAGACACGATGATAACTTCACCAACAAAACATGTTTCCACCACCACAAGTATGTATATGTACTCCAATTTAGACCGTCCTCCTTCTCTCCAACCCTTACATCTGTTATGGTCCGACAGGAAGAGGAAGTGATGGGTAATAAACCTTCTAAAAATCTAGTTCAATAAACAAATTATCTTCGTTTTATGTGTATTGTATCCAAACAATTGGAAAAAGGGTTCGAGTTTTGAGAAATGGGAATTTTGATCATAGTTTGCGAGTTTTGTGTCTGGAGTTTTGAAAAATGGGAATTTTGATCATAGTTTGCGAGTTTTGTGTCTGGAGTTTTGAAAAATGGGAATTTTGATAATAGTTTGCGAGTTTTGTGTCTGGAGTTTTGAAAAATGACATCAAGGTTCTGAAATTGGTGTCGAAGTGATTTGTAAAAAAAAATACAGTGGTGGAAAAAGTACCCAATTGTCATACTTGAGTAAAAGTTTTAAAGTATTTGGTTTTAAATATACTGAAGTATCAAAAGTAAATGAGTATATCAAACATTAAGAACACCTGCTCTTTCCATGAGATAGACTGAACAGGTCAATCCAGGTGAAAGCTATGATCCCTTACTGATGTCACTTGTTAAATCCACTTCAATCAGTGTAGATGAAGGAGAGGAGACACGTTTAAAATGGATTTTTAAGCCTTGAGACGTGGATTGTGTACTTTGCGTTCGGAAAGTATTCAGACCCTGACTTTTTCAACATTTTGTTACATTACAGCCTTATTCCACAATGGATTAAATAAACAAAATTCCCTCATCAATGTACACATTATACCCCATAATGACAAAGAGAAAACAGGTTTTTAGAATATTGCAAATGTATTAAATATAAAAAACAGAAATACTTTATTTATTTAAGTATTCAGACCCTTTGCAATGAGACTCGAAATTGAGCTCAGGTTTATCCTGTTTCCATTGATCATCCTTGAGATGTTTCTACGACTTGGCGACAAGTCTCTGAACACCCTTGAGTGACCCAGTCAGAGCCCGGACTTGAACTTGATCAAACATCTCTGGAGAGACCTGAAAATAGCTGTGCAGTGACGATCCCCATCCAACCTGACAGAGCTTGAGATGATATGCAGAGAAGAATGGGAGAAACTCCCCAAATACAGGTGTGCCAGCCTTGTAGCTTCATGCCCAAGAAGACTGGGGTTATATCCTGCCTGGTTGGCCCTGTCCAGGGGTATCGTCGGACGGGGCCACAGTGTCTCCTGACCCCTCTTGTCTCAGCCTCCAGTAAATATACGGCAATAGTTTATGTGTCGGGGGGCTGGGGTCAGGCTGTTATATCTGGTGTAATTCTCCTGTCTTATCTGGTGTCCTGTGTGAATTTAAGTATGCTCTCTCTAATTCTCTCTTTCTCTCTTTCTTTCTTTCTCTTTCTCGGAGGACCTGAACCCTAGGACCATGCCTCAGGACTACCTGGCCTGATGACTCCTTGCTGTCGCCGGTCCACCTGGTCGTGCTGCTGCTCCAGGTTCAACTGTTCTGCCTGCGGCTATTGAACCCTGACTAGTTCACCGGACGTGCTACCTTGTCCTGAACCTGCTGTTTTCGACTCTCTCTACCCCACCTGCTCTCTCTAACTCTGAATGATTGGCTATAAAAAGCCAAGTGACATTTACTCCTGAGGTGCTGACCTGTTGCACCCTCTACAACCTCTGTTATTATTATTATTTGACCCTGCTGGTCATTTATGAACGTTTGAACATCTTGGCCATGTTCTGTTATAATCTCCACCGGCACAGCCAGAAGAGGACTGACTACCCCTCATAGCCTGGTTCCTCTCTAGGTTTAGAGAAACTGGTGCGTGTGTGTGTGTGTGCTTGCATGTGTGCATGCGTGCATGCGTGTGTGTGTGTGTGTGTGTATGCATGCGTGCGTGTGTGTGTGTGTGTGTGTGTGTGTGTGTGTGTGTGTGCGTGTGCATGCGTGTGTGTGTGTGTACTTCAGAATCAGAGGTAAAAGTAAGTATAAAAACTAACGGACGGCACCATTTTCTTGCTTTTTAAGTTAACAGATAGCTAGGGTTACACTCCAACACTCAGACACAATTTACAAATGAAGCATTTGTGTTTAGTGAGTCCGCCAGATCAGAGACAGTAGGGATGACCAGGCATGTTCCCTTGATAAATAAGTGTGTCCTGTCCTGCTAAGCATTAAAAATTTAATGAGTACTTTTGGGTGTCGGAAATTGTGTGGAGTAAAAAGTACATTATTTTCTATAGAAGTAAAAGTTGTCAAAAATACTAAATGACAGATATCCCCCAAAACGACTTTTGTAGTACTTTACACCACTAATGATCTCCATCGTTCAGATTGGAACTGTTTTAGGGGGGGGGGGGCATTCTGGTAGAGAGGACCTGTTTTAGGGGGGGGGGGGGGGGCATTCTGGTAGAGAGGACCTGTTTTAGGGGGGGGGGGGGGCATTCTGGTAGAGAGGACCTGTTTTAGGGGGGGGGGGCATTCTGGTAGAGAGGACCTGTTTTAGGGGGGGGGGGCATTCTGGTAGAGAGGACCTGTTTTAGGGGGGGGGGGCATTCTGGTAGAGAGGACCTGTTTTAGGGGGGGGGGGGCATTCTGGTAGAGAGGACCTGTTTTAGGGGGGGGGGGCATTCTGGTAGAGAGGACCTGTTTTAGGGGGGGGGGGCATTCTGGTAGAGAGGACCTGTTTTAGGGGGGGCATTCTGGTAGAGAGGAACTGTTTTAGGGGTGGGCATTCTGGTAGAGAGGAACTGTTTTAGGGGGGGCATTCTGGTAGAGAGGAACTGTTTTAGGGGTGGGCATTCTGGTAGAGAGGAACTGTTTTAGGGGGGGCATTCTGGTAGAGAGGAACTGTTTTAGGGGTGGGCATTCTGGTAGAGAGGAACTGTTTTAGGGGGGGCATTCTGGTAGAGAGGAACTGTTTTAGGGGTGGGCATTCTGGTAGAGAGGAACTGTTTTAGTTTTAGAACTTTTCACACCATCCTATATAACTACTGTCTATACACACCATCCTATATAACTACTGTCTATACTGTCTATACACACCATCCTGTTTAACTACTGTCTATACACACCATCCTATATAACTACTGTCTATACACACCCTCCTATATAACTACTGTCTATACACACCATCCTATATAACTACTGTCTATACACACCCTCCTATATAACTACTGTCTATACACACCATCCTATATAACTACTGTCTATACACACCATCCTATATAACTACTGTCTATACACACCCTCCTATATAACTACTGTCTATACACACCATCCTATATAACTACTGTCTATACACACCATCCTATATAACTACTGTCTATACACACCATCCTATATAACTACTGTCTATACACACCATCCTATATAACTACTGTCTATACACACCAGCCTATATAACTACTGTCTATACTGTCTATACACACCATCCTGTTTAACTACTGTCTATACACACCATCCTATATAACTACTGTCTATACACACCAGCCTATATAACTACTGTCTATACTGTCTATACACACCATCCTATATAACTACTGTCTATACACACCATCCTATATAACTACTGTCTATACACACCAGCCTATATAACTACTGTCTATACTGTCTATACACACCATCCTGTTTAACTACTGTCTATACACACCATCCTATATAACTACTGTCTATACACACCAGCCTATATAACTACTGTCTATACTGTCTATACACACCATCCTATATAACTACTGTCTATACACACCAGCCTATATAACTACTGTCTATACTGTCTATACACACCATCCTGTTTAACTACTGTCTATACACACCATCCTATATAACTACTGTCTATACACACCAGCCTATATAACTACTGTCTATACTGTCTATACACACCATCCTGTTTAACTACTGTCTATACACGCCATCCTATATAACTACTGTCTATACACACCAGCCTATATAACTACTGTCTATACTGTCTATACACACCATCCTGTTTAACTACTGTCTATACACAACATCCTATATAACTACTGTCTATACACACCATCCTATATAACTACTGTCTATACACACCATCCTATATAACTGTCTATATACACCATCCTACATAACTACTGTCCATACACACCAACCTATATAACTACTGTCTATACACACCATCCTATATAACTGTCTATACACACCATCCTATATAACTACTGTCTATACACACCATCCTGTTATAACTACTGTCTATACACACCATCCTGTTATAACTACAGTCTATACACACCATCCTATATAACTACTGTCTATACTGTCTATACACACCATCCTATATAACTACTGTCTATACACACCATCCTATATAACTACAGTCTATACTGTCTATACACACCATCTTGTTATACCTACTGTCTATACACACCATCCTGTTATAACTACTGTCTATACACACCATCCTATATAACTACTGTCCATACACACCATCCTATATAACTACTGTCTATATACTCCATTCTATATAACTACTGTCTATACACACCATCCTATATAACTACTGTCTATACACACCATCCTATATAACTACTGTCTATACTGTCTATACACACCATCCTATATAACTACTGTCTATACTGTCTATACACACCATCCTATATAACTACTGTCCATACACACCATCCTATATAACTACTGTCTATACACACTATCCTATAAAACTATTGTCCATACTGTCCATACACACCATCCTATATAACTAATGTCTATACACACCATCCTATATAACTACTGTCTATACACACCATCCTTTATAACTACTGTCTATACTGTCTATACACACCATCCTATATAACTACTGTCTATACTGTCTATACACACCATCCTATATAACTACAGTCTATACACACCATCCTTTATAACTACTGTCTATACTGTCTATACACACCATCCTATATAACTACTGTCCATACACACCATCCTATATAACTACTGTCTATATTGTCTATACACACCATCCTATATAACTACTGTCCATACACACCATCCTATATAACTACTGTCTATACACACCATCCTATATAACTACTGTCTATACACACCATCCTATATAACTACTGTCTATACTTTCTATACACACCATCCTATATAACTACTGTCTATACTGTCTATACACACCATCCTATATAACTACAGTCTATACACACCATCCTTTATAACTACTGTCTATACTGTCTATACACACCATCCTATATAACTACTGTCCATACACACCATCCTATATAACTACTGTCTATACTGTCTATACACACCATCCTTTATAACTACTGTCTATACTGTCTATACACACCATCCTATATAACTACTGTCCATACACACCATCCTATATAACTACTGTCTATACTGTCTATACACACCATCCTTTATAACTACTGTCTATACTGTCTATACACACCATCCTATATAACTACTGTCCATACACACCATCCTATATAACTACTGTCTATACTGTCTATACACACCATCCTGTTTAACTACTGTCTATACACACCATCCTATATAACTACTGTCTATACACACCCTCCTATATAACTACTGTCTATACACACCATCCTATATAACTACTGTCTATACACACCATCCTATATAACTGTCTATATACACCATCCTACATAACTACTGTCTATACACACCAACCTATATAACTACTGTCTATACACACCATCCTATATAACTGTCTATACACACCATCCTATATAACTACTGTCTATACACACCATCCTGTTATAACTACTGTCTATACACACCATCCTGTTATAACTACAGTCTATACACACCATCCTATATAACTACTGTCTATACTGTCTATACACACCATCCTATATAACTACTGTCTATACACACCATCCTGTTATAACTACTGTCTATACACACCATCCTATATAACTACTGTCCATACACACCATCCTATATAACTACTGTCTATATACTCCATTCTATATAACTACTGTCTATACACACCATCCTATATAACTACTGTCTATACACACCATCCTATATAACTACTGTCTATACTGTCTATACACACCATCCTATATAACTACTGTCTATACTGTCTATACACACCATCCTATATAACTACTGTCCATACACACCATCCTATATAACTACTGTCTATACACACTATCCTATAAAACTATTGTCCATACTGTCCATACACACCATCCTATATAACTAATGTCTATACACACCATCCTATATAACTACTGTCTATACACACCATCCTTTATAACTACTGTCTATACTGTCTATACACACCATCCTATATAACTACTGTCTATACTGTCTATACACACCATCCTATATAACTACAGTCTATACACACCATCCTTTATAACTACTGTCTATACTGTCTATACACACCATCCTATATAACTACTGTCCATACACACCATCCTATATAACTACTGTCTATATTGTCTATACACACCATCCTATATAACTACTGTCCATACACACCATCCTATATAACTACTGTCTATACACACCATCCTATATAACTACTGTCTATACACACCATCCTATATAACTACTGTCTATACTGTCTATACACACCATCCTATATAACTACAGTCTATACACACCATCCTTTATAACTACTGTCTATACTGTCTATACACACCATCCTATATAACTACTGTCCATACACACCATCCTATATAACTACTGTCTATACTGTCTATACACACCATCCTTTATAACTACTGTCTATACTGTCTATACACACCATCCTATATAACTACTGTCCATACACACCATCCTATATAACTACTGTCTATACTGTCTATACACACCATCCTTTATAACTACTGTCTATACTGTCTATACACACCATCCTATATAACTACTGTCCATACACACCATCCTATATAACTACTGTCTATACTGTCTATACACACCATCCTTTATAACTACTGTCTATACTGTCTATACACACCATCCTATATAACTACTGTCTATACACACCATCCTATATAACTACTGTCCATACACACCATCCTATATAACTACTGTCTATACACACCATTCTATTTAACTACTGTCTATACACACCATCTTATATAACTACTGTCTATACACACCATCCTATATAACTACTGTCTATACACACTATCCTATAAAACTATTGTCCATACTGTCCATACACACCAACCTATATAACTACTGTCTATACTGTCTATACACACCATCCTATATAACTACTGTCTATACACACCATCCTATATAACTACTGTCTATACTGTCTATACACACCATTCTATATAACTACTGTCTATACACACCATCCTATATAACTACTGTCTATACACACCATCCTATATAACTACTGTCCATACACACCATCCTATATAACTACTGTCTATATACTCCATTCTATATAACTACTGTCTATACACACCATCCTATATAACTACTGTCTATACACACCATCCTATATAACTACTGTCTATACTGTCTATACACACCATCCTATATAACTACTGTCTATACTGTCTATACACACCATCCTATATAACTACTGTCCATACACACCATCCTATATAACTACTGTCTATACACACTATCCTATAAAACTATTGTCCATACTGTCTATACACACTATCCTATAAAACTATTGTCCATACTGTCCATACACACCATCCTATATAACTAATGTCTATACACACCATCCTATATAACTACTGTCTATACACACCATCCTTTATAACTACTGTCTATACTGTCTATACACACCATCCTATATAACTACAGTCTATACACACCATCCTTTATAACTACTGTCTATACTGTCTATACACACCATCCTATATAACTACTGTCCATACACACCATCCTATATAACTACTGTCTATATTGTCTATACACACCATCCTATATAACTACTGTCCATACACACCATCCTATATAACTACTGTCTATACACACCATCCTATATAACTACTGTCTATACACACCATCCTATATAACTACTGTCTATACTGTCTATACACACCATCCTATATAACTACTGTCTATACTGTCTATACACACCATCCTATATAACTACAGTCTATACACACCATCCTTTATAACTACTGTCTATACTGTCTATACACACCATCCTATATAACTACTGTCCATACACACCATCCTATATAACTACTGTCTATACTGTCTATACACACCATCCTTTATAACTACTGTCTATACTGTCTATACACACCATCCTATATAACTACTGTCCATACACACCATCCTATATAACTACTGTCTATACTGTCTATACACACCATCCTTTATAACTACTGTCTATACTGTCTATACACACCATCCTATATAACTACTGTCCATACACACCATCCTATATAACTACTGTCTATACTGTCTATACACACCATCCTTTATAACTACTGTCTATACTGTCTATACACACCATCCTATATAACTACTGTCTATACACACCATCCTATATAACTACTGTCCATACACACCATCCTATATAACTACTGTCTATACACACCATTCTATTTAACTACTGTCTATACACACCATCTTATATAACTACTGTCTATACACACCATCCTATATAACTACTGTCTATACACACTATCCTATAAAACTATTGTCCATACTGTCCATACACACCAACCTATATAACTACTGTCTATACTGTCTATACACACCATCCTATATAACTACTGTCTATACACACCATCCTATATAACTACTGTCCATACACACCATCCTATATAACTACTGTCTATATACTCCATTCTATATAACTACTGTCTATACACACCATCCTATATAACTACTGTCTATACACACCATCCTATATAACTACTGTCTATACTGTCTATACACACCATCCTATATAACTACTGTCCATACACACCATCCTATATAACTACTGTCTATACACACTATCCTATAAAACTATTGTCCATACTGTCTATACACACTATCCTATAAAACTATTGTCCATACTGTCCATACACACCATCCTATATAACTAATGTCTATACACACCATCCTATATAACTACTGTCTATACACACCATCCTTTATAACTACTGTCTATACTGTCTATACACACCATCCTATATAACTACAGTCTATACACACCATCCTTTATAACTACTGTCTATACTGTCTATACACACCATCCTATATAACTACTGTCCATACACACCATCCTATATAACTACTGTCTATATTGTCTATACACACCATCCTATATAACTACTGTCCATACACACCATCCTATATAACTACTGTCTATACACACCATCCTATATAACTACTGTCTATACACACCATCCTATATAACTACTGTCTATACTGTCTATACACACCATCCTATATAACTACTGTCTATACTGTCTATACACACCATCCTATATAACTACAGTCTATACACACCATCCTTTATAACTACTGTCTATACTGTCTATACACACCATCCTATATAACTACTGTCCATACACACCATCCTATATAACTACTGTCTATACTGTCTATACACACCATCCTTTATAACTACTGTCTATACTGTCTATACACACCATCCTATATAACTACTGTCCATACACACCATCCTATATAACTACTGTCTATACTGTCTATACACACCATCCTTTATAACTACTGTCTATACTGTCTATACACACCATCCTATATAACGACTGTCCATACACAAAATCCTATATAATTACTGTCTATACTGTCTATACACACCATCCTTTATAACTACTGTCTATACTGTCTATACACACCATCCTATATAACTACTGTCTATACACACCATCCTATATAACTACTGTCCATACACACCATCCTATATAACTACTGTCTATACACACCATTCTATTTAACTACTGTCTATACACACCATCTTATATAACTACTGTCTATACACACCATCCTATATAACTACTGTCTATACACACTATCCTATAAAACTATTGTCCATACTGTCCATACACACCAACCTATATAACTACTGTCTATACTGTCTATACACACCATCCTATATAACTACTGTCTATACACACCATCCTGTTATAACTACTGTCTATACACACCATCCTATATAACTACTGTCTATACTGTCTATACACACCATTCTATATAACTACTGTCTATACACACCATCCTATATAACTACTGTCTATACACACTATCCTATAAAACTATTGTCCATACTGTCCATACACACCATCCTATATAACTACTGTCTATAAACGTTCTGTTTATAGATTCTAATATGTTTATAAACGTTCCCACCTACGTAGCTTCTAATAGGCTCTCCAGTTTAAAAATAAAATAAGGGTTGCATGCATCAATATTTTGGAAACCTTGCAGTTGATTGACCCATCATAGACCTGAGACAATGTTTCACATACAGTACATGTAGATACGCACATACATCTTTCATTATACTGAACGCCATAGGCCTAGTTCACCGGACAGGTTTCTCCAGTTGGCTGCCATCCCTGGGCCGTAATAAATTAGCTCGGCTTGTGTTTACCCCCATCCTGCCGTAACTCGTCCCGGGGCGCTGTGACCGCCAACGTAATCAAAACGGGTGCGATTTAGCAAAGTTAGCTCAAACAAGAGGGCCAGCTCCCTGTGTGGCAAATGGCCTTACCCCCCTGTGTTTGTATAACCCAGGGAAGGGACCTCCGCCTTGCCGCAGGCCTGATCAAACAAGGTCCCTGCCGTAGCAAGATTGATCCCCGAGGAGATTATAGGGATCCAGAGGAGGTCTGGAGAGTATCCCCTTCCCCAGGTTTGACAGTAGGATAAACAGAGTTACGTTCAGGACAGGAGAGAGAGCTACCCATACTCTATGTGTACCACTGTTTGGAGTCTAATGTGATATGGAGCTCTTGTATGACACGGAAGGACACTCAGGATATTGTGTCAATGCACAGAGCTTTATGTTACTAGAGTTTAACCTAGACATCTTCAAGGACAGCCTCCAGGTTGTATTAACCAATCACCACCATCCTCTTAAACAGAACACGCCCACTATGTCCAAGATATATAAACCATCCATCAAATCTCATTCCCAGTTGGTGACACACTGTATGCATCCCCCAGTCCTTCGTGTTAGTAAGGGTAATTGTTGTCTAGCGCAGACAGGCTAATGGATGGACACCTTTAAGGGTCCTCGCCCAAGAGACAGGGCTTTCCATGGGGTGATGGATGGAGGTGGTGGTGGACGGCCATTCCTCACCCACTAAGTATGGCATTGCCTCCTTATGTACAGTCTCTTAAAGCTGGTTTGAGGCACAGAGGCAGCTGTATGTATTCTCAATATACCGAAGGTACTGTAAATCAAGCATGACAAAGCAGTTCAATTGGAATCTCAAGGGCTGAAACGTCAATCCGAAGACTTATGCAAATATTTGTTGTGGATATATTTGACATCTCATCCAAAGGACAGGGAGGAAAGTTCATGTGAATGTCAAGTTTGAGTTTCAATTCTTTTTAAAAATGAAGTTACAAATAAATTATATTGCTAAATGTCTTAATTAGTCTGTAAATGGAAATTACCCTCATATCTAAGACAGTTAAAGAAGATAGTTATTTGTTAATGTTTTAAAGGAAATGTTAATGTCTCAAATTGACGATATCAAGAAGATTTTAAAATCTCATCGTTGTGTTTTGAATGTCTGGGAAGCCCTACCTTTTGACTCGGACGAGAAACCCGAACCCCATCTCAACTTTCCTCCCCACCGATCTCTCATTTCCAAAAGTGCTTAAAGTCTGTCAGAGTTGAAGTTGTATTTCTTTTTTTCCTCCCTGTCTTCTGTCCCCTCGTTCTTTTATGATAGCTCATCTCAGACCGGAGACATGTCTGATGTTAACTATGTGAAGAGAAGTGTCAGAGTACTTCCCGTCTGCTTGTCTGAATAAATCACTGTCAGGTCAATGTCAACGAGCACATAAACAACGAAATACACAAGGTGATTTAACGTCATCAGACAGTAGGCTTACTTCAGTAGATTCAGATAGATTATTGTATTATAACAGGGAAAACATGGAATGAATGCTGCCATATTGAATTCAGCGGAGGCTGCTGAGGGGAGAACGGCTCATAATGGCTGGAATGGAGCGAATGGAACGGCGTCAAACACATAGAAACCATGGAAACCATGTGTTTGATGTATTTGATACTGTTTTTTTTCTTCTCATCATCAGCTATGTTCAAAAATATAAAAGAATATAAATAACAAAAATATAAACGCAGCATGTAAAGTGTTGGTTCCATGTTTCATGAGGTGAAATTAAAGTTTAGTGCAGAAATTTGTTTACATCCCTGTTAGTGAACATTTATCCTTTTCCAAGATAATCCATCCACCTGACAGGTGTGGCATATCAAGAAGCTGATTAAACAACGTGATCATTGCACAGGTGCACCTTGTGCTGGGGACAATAAAAGGCCACTCTAAAATGTGACCGACCTGCTCGATTAGGTCTTATGTAGCAACATTTGAATTTTTTAAATTTTTTACATTGGATAAAAGTAGAGACTCAGAGCTAGAAAATATATATCATACACTGCAGGAACAATGGGAAAGTTGAGAAATAATGGGAAAGTAATTCTGCTTTGAAAGTTGATTAACTTTGTAAACCAACTTTTGAGAAAATGCTTGAAAGTGCTTGAATGTTTTGCTACACATACTGGAGAGCTCTTCTTTGTCTACATCCATTCAGCATCGTTCACACCCTCTTAAGCATTAGCCCCACCAATCTCTGAAGCCTTAGCCCCACCCTTCTCTGAAGCCTTAGCCCCACCAATCTCTGAAGCCTTAGCCCCACCCATCTCTGAAGCCTTAGCCCCACCCATCTCTGAAGCTTTAGCCCCTCCAATCTCTTTAAGGGTTCACATGCATGACATCAGCAGCCTGGTGGTCCAAAATAGCATACCTGGTGTATTTTAACACCAATAAACCCATCCGTTAGAACATGAATTTAGTATATATCAATCTAGCAAAACAGGCAACTAAAAGCAACTTTTAAAAAAATTGTTTGTTTCTAGCTTGTTAGCTAGCTAGCTAAGGTTAAGTCGTTAATCCCAACTCATAATGTTACTTTACTGACTTTATTGTCCCCATGGGGAGATTTTGTTGCAGTGTCATGTACACGTTTAAAGTGGTGTTTAAATACAAAACTAAATTGACAATACAACTTTCATAACAGTTACATACCAATAAAAGGAGACTAGCCTGCTGGCCTTACTGGGTCAATAGGAACATTAGCCCAAGATATTTAGGAGGGATATCACACCTTACTACCCTGCATGAATCTGCAGGTAGCTAACCAACTAGATACAATGTTAGCTAGCTAGTTAACATTATGTTATAACTAGCAATGTAAATGGCTCTGAGATATGAATAATATTACTCCGCAGATCATACACGTAACGTTAGCTAGCAAGCCAGCCAGCTAACGTTAGCTAGCTAGTTAACAGTACGCATTAAATTGCAATGATTTAAAATATATATATTTAATCTTCATTTAACTAGGCAAGTCGACTTTCTGACAAAAATAGAAACATATAATATCTGAAAATGTAGCTAGCTAGACTCTCTTACCCGTATACATGGATGGACACTTCTCCCTCTCTGTCACGGATGCCATGGTTGCCCTCAGTTTGAAGATGTAATCCGGAGACAGTTATTTTATACAACAGCATTCTGTGTGTTCTCTTTTCGACTCCCTCTGCATATTTGCAATCAAACGGCAGAATTTTCTCCATCTCTTTAGCTATCATAGTCTGCTTCCACCAGCATTCCACTGATTTCAAAACTTTGTGCTCCAGAAAGCTGAGAGCAACACGTTTGCATTTATTTGTGATATATTTCGAAAAGCAGCGTTAGAAAGTATTACCTACACATACTGAGTATCCCTTTGTTATAGACAGAAGCGAGCTACATGGCAGACCAATCCGGACTCATCTCTTGGCATGTCCAGCCCATTCAATCATAAATAGAGGGAAGGTTCCCTCCCTTTTTCTGTGGCTAAACCAATTAGGCTTGTAATTTAACAATTGCATTTGTATTTACAGATGGCATACAAGTTAGGTATTAAGGAACATGGAAGTTCACATGTTCCAGAAGACTTTTCTGCCAAAGAATGCATTTTGATAAAAAAATAATATGTTTATGTTCAAATGCCTCTCCTGTGAAGTAGTGATGCTCTGAGTGTGACATATGCCTAGTTTCGTGAAACGAGTCACAAATGTGAAGTTTAGTCACACAACACAATGCCATAGATGTCTCAAGTTTTGAGGGAGCGTGCAATTGGCATGCTGACTGCAGGAATGTCCACCAGATCTGTTGCCAGAGAATTTAATGTTAATTTCTCTACCATAAGCCGCCTCCAACATCGTTTTAGAGAATTTGGCAGTACGTCCAACTGTCCACACAACCGCAAACCATGTGTAACCACGCCAGCCCAGGACCTCCACATCTGGCTTCTTCACCTGTGGGATCGTCTGATAAAACTGAGGAGTTTTTCTGTCTGTGGGGAAAAACTCATTCTGATTGGCTGGTTCTGCCTCCCAAGTAGGTGAGCCTATGCCCTCCATGGCTCACCCATGGCTGTGTCCCTGTCCAGTCGTGAAATCCATAGATTAGGGCCGAATTAATTTATTTCAATTGACTGATTTCCTTATATAAACTGTAACTCATTAAAATGGTTGAAATTGTTGCATAGTGCATTTTTATTTTTGTTTAGTATAGTAGTGATGTGTCAGGTATTTATTTCTTCTGGATTTGAAAATAACACAAAATAATGATGACTACAACTTTGTGTTTGAAGATATCCTGTATCACTCTCTCTCTCCCTCTCTTTCTCTCTCTCTATCTGTCTTGCTCTCCCTCTCTCTCTCTCCCTCTCTCTCTCTCTCTCTATCTCTCTCTCTCTGTCTCGCTCTCCCTCTCTCTCTCTCTCTCTCTCCCTCTCTTTCTCTCTCTCTCTCTCTCTCTCTCTCTCCCTATCTTTCTCTCTCTCTGTCTTGCTCTCCCTCTCTCTCTCTCTCTCCCTCTCTCTCTCTGTCTCGCTCTCCCCCCCTCTCTCTCTCTGTCTGTCTGTCTGTCTCTGTCACTCTATCTCCCTCCCTCTCTTTCTCTCTCTCTGTCTCGCTCTCCCTCTCTCTCTCTGTCTCACTCTCCCCCCCTCTCTCTCTCTCACTCTCTCTCTATCTATCTCTCTCTCTGTCTGTCTCTCTGTCTCTCTCTCTCTCTCTCTCTCTCACTCTCCCTCTCTTTCTCTCTCTCTGTCTCGCTCTCCCCCCTCTCTCCCTCCCTCTCTCTCTCTCTCTCTCTCTCTCTCTCTCCCTCTCCCTCTCCCTCCCTCTCTTTCTCTCTCTCTCTCTCTCTCTCTCTCTCGCTCTCCCTGTCTCTCTCCCACTTTACTCTTTCTCTGCTTCCCTCTTTCTCTCTATCAAACACTCAGCAGTATGACTCTGTACCATTACCATGTTTTTGTAACACTAGACATGAGTAAACACATCCATACAGTAGCTGGAGTGTTATCTATGTAGGGGGTGTTAGAGCATATACATAATGGTTATAATAATAACATGGGCATGTATATTAATACCACTAGACTAAACTACTCCCTCTCCTACATACACAACCTTCCATTCTAACACATACAGTTTTAGAAAAAAGGGCTCTAAATGGGTTCTATGGCTGTCTCCAAAGAATAACTATTTTGGGTTCCATGTAGAATCCTCTGGAAAGGGTTCCACATGGAACCCAAAAGAGTTCTACTTGGAACCAAAAGTTTTTTTACCTGGAACCAAAAAGGGTTCTTCAAAGGGTCCCCCATGGGGACAGCCAAAGAACACTTTGAAGTTATATTTGACACTATATCCCCGAGTGTATAGTTACACACACAATTGTACAGATGTAGGATCTTAATTTGAGCCAGTTTGCTACAACAGGATTTGTTTACTCTGTTTCAGTGAAAGATAGTGACTATTTCGCCGAATCTTGCTCGCGGTTTACTGAGTGGCGGTGGCACGAAAGGTTACGCCATCTCTCTATGGTGGCTTATCAGCTCGGCCCAGGTGTGACCCGATAAACCACAACATCATCAATATTGACTGTTTGTGAACTCGCTAGGCAGGTCTGGGTATACTGACAAAAGAGGCAGTACATCAGAGACACAATTCCATTTTATTTGCAATTAAGAGTTGAACTGCACTCCAATGTGGGAAATTCCACGTCCGATTTTACTGACTGGAATTGACCCCAGCTCTGCTGTTCAAACACAGTCCCCATCTGCCGTGACTCAACAATGTTAACTGAGAAAATCGGCTGATAAATTATTTTGGGGATTGTACGGTTGATTGAGCGGCTGTATAATTTTCTGAACATAATGAAACATAATCATTCTTTAGTGGGTCTAAGTAATTGAAATGCATTCCCAATCGAAAGAGAAGATAAAACTACCATCTAAAATCTCCTCTCATGTTGTCCTTTGAAGAACCGAGTTGCCACTTGAGTTTCAGGTATTTTCCCAGTGATTCCTCCTCAGTAGATCTTGGAATGCTGGAGCAAGGCTATGCAGACCTTTTTTTAAATACTTTCTCCTTGAGGGAAATGAAGAAACTCAGAGTAATTTGCTGCTGACCAAATAGCATATTAATGTGTATCAGGGAAGCGGAAGCACAAAGTGTGTGTGTGTGTGTGTATACTCTGTCTGTGTGTGTGTGTGTGTATACTTTGTGTGGTGTGTGTGTGTATACTCTGTGAGTGTGTGCGTGGGTGGGTGTATACTCTGTGTGTGTTTGTGTGTGTGTATACTTTGTGTGTGTGTGTGTGTGTGTATACTTTGTGTGGTGTGTGTGTGTGTGTGTATACTCTGTGAGTGTGTGTGTGTGTGTATGTGCGTGCGTGGGTGGGTGGGTGTATACTCTGTGTGTGCATGTGTGTGTGTGTGTGTATACTTTGTGTGTGTGTGGGTATGTGTGTATACTTTGTGTGGTGTGTGTGTGTGTATGTGTGTGTGTGTGTGTGTGCGTGCGTGGGTGTATACTCTGTGTGTGTGTGTGTGTGTGTGTGTATACTTTGTGTGGTGTGTGTGTGTGTATACTCTGTGTGTGCGTGTGTGTGTATGTGCGTGCGTGGGTGGGTGTATACTCTGTGTGTATGTGTGTATACTTTGTGTGGTGTGTGTGTGTGTGTATGTGTGTGTGTGTGTGTGTGCGTGCGTGGGTGTATACTCTGTGTGTGTGTGTGTGTGTGTGTGTATACTTTGTGTGGTGTGTGTGTGTGTATACTCTGTGTGTGCGTGTGTGTGTATACTTTGTGTGTGTGTGTGTATACTTTGTGTGTGCGTGTGTGTGTGTGTATACTTTGTGTGTGCGTGTGTGTGTATACTTTGTGTGTGTATACTTTGTGTGTGTGTGTGTATACTTTGTGTGTGCGTGTGTGTGTGTGTGTATACTTTGTGTGTGCGTGTGTATACTTTGTGTGTGTGTGTGTATACTTTGTGTGTGCGTGTGTGTGTGTGTGTATACTTTGTGTGTGCGTGTGTGTGTATACTTTGTGTGTGCGTGTGTGTGTGTGTGTGTGTATACTTTGTGTGTGTGTGTGTGTATACTTTGTGTGTGTGTGTATACTTTGTGTGTGCGTGTGTGTGTGTGTGTATACTTTGTGTGTGCGTGTGTGTGTGTGTGTGTGTGCATGTGTGTTTTTACATAGGTGCTGCTGTTTTTTTGAAGACACTGCTGTCTTGGAGCACCTTAGCTACAACAGCGCCAGGTGTCATCCCATTCCATGGTTTCTCAATGTTTGGTATGTGTGTTTTCTACCTTCTATATCATGATACCAGCTGAAATCAGAGAGAAAGAGAGGCTGAGAGAGAGAGACAGGCTGAGAGAGAGAGAGAGGCTGAGAGGCAGACAGGCTGAGAGAGAGACAGGCTGAGAGTGAAAGAGAGATGCACAAAGTGATAATCATAGAGAGAGAGAGAGAGAGAGAGAGAGAGAGAGAGAGAGAGAGAGAGAGAGAGAGAGAGAGAGAGAGAGAGAGAGAATTGAATTGAAATAGAGAGAATTGAATTGAAATAGAGAGAGAGAATTGAATTGAAATAGAGAGAGAAAATTGAATTGAAATAGAGAGAGAGAATTGAATTGAAATTGAGAGAGAGAGAGAATTGAATTGAAATAGAGAGAGAGAATTGAATTGAAATTGAGAGAGAGAGAGAATTGAATTGAAATAGAGAGAGAGAATTGAATTGAAATTGAGAGAGAGCGAGGGGGAGATGTTCATATTTGTGTTTCTATGTTTATGTGTTTATGTCACTAAAGCACGTTGTCTTGGTTGGTTAAGTGTTTGGTTAACTGTGTTAGTATGGTTCTCTGTGTGTGTGTGTGTGTGTGTGTGTGTGTGTGTGTGTGTGTGTGTGTGTGTGTGTGTGTGTGTGTGTGTGTGTGTGTGTGTGTGTGTGTGGTGTGTGTGTGTGTGTGGTGTGTGTGTGTGTGTGTGTGTGTGTGTGTGTGTGTGTGTGTGTGTGTGGTGTGTGTGTGGTGTGTGTGTGTGTGTGTGTGTGTGTGTGTGTGTGTGTGTGTGTGTGTGTGCGTACTCACGGCTGGATCTGTAGCAGCCTCTCAAACTTGAGGCACAGAGACACACACACACACACACACACACATTCATAAATCTCTTTTGAAATGTGGCAGTATTTTAAGCAATGCTTCCATCTAGTGGCAAAATACCGCAAACATGTTATTTTGTGTCTTTGGAAATGAATGTGGCTTCATATAGAATATAATAACATATAATGATCATCACATGCTTCGTAAACAACAGGTGTAGACTAACAGTGTAATGCTTACTCACGGAACCTTTTTCAACAATGTAGAGATAAAGATTTTAAAAAATGTTTTTGAAACAGTGACACGAGGAATAAATACACAGTAAATAACGAGTAAAAATGACATGGTTTTAAGTCAAGGGGGAGGGAGAGGGGGAGAGGGGGAGGGAGGGGGAGAGGGAGGGAGAGGGGGAGAGGGAGAGGGAGGGGGAGGGGGAGAGGGAGAGGGGGAGGGGGAGTGGGAGAGGGAGGGAGAGGGGGAGAGGGAGGGGGAGAGGGGGAGGGGGAGAGGGAGGGAGAGGGAGGGAGAGGGAGAGGGGGGGGGGAGGGAGGGGGAGAGGGAGAGGGAGGGGGAGAGGGAGGGGGAGAGGGAGGGGGAGGGGGAGGGAGAGGGGGAGGGGGAGGGAGGGAGAGGGGAGCAAAGTGTTGAGCTGTAATAAATTGTGCAATAATAGTATGGTCAGTTTGCCGCATTCTATGCGAGAAAATCATATTAATCTCAAGGCGCTATCAAACTGCAAGGGAGAGAAACATGCACGCCCTGTCTGTCACGCCCTGTCTGTCACGCCCTGTCTGTCACGCCCTGTCTGTCACGCCCTGTCTGTCGCTCCCTGTCTGGCACGCCCTGTCTGTCACGCCCTGTCTGTCACGCCCTGTCTGTCACGCCCTGTCTGTCACGCCATGTCTGTCACGCCCTGTCTGTCACGCCCTGTCTGTCACGCCCTGTCTGTCACGCCCTGTCTGTCACGCCCTGTCTGTCACGCCCTGTCTGGCACGCCCTGTCTGTCACGCCATGTCTGTCACGCCCTGTCTGTCACGCCCTGTCTGTCACGCCCTGACCTTAATATTCTTTGTATTCTTTATTATTTTGGTTAGGTCAGGTTGTGACGAGGGTGATATATGTGTTTTTGTCCTGTCTAGGGTTTTTGTACGTTTATGGGGTTTGTGCCTAGTTTAGGTGTTTTTATGTCTATGGTTGCCTAGATTGGTTCTCAATCAGAGGCAGCTGTTTATCGTTGTCTCTGATTGGGGACCATATTTAGGTAGCCATATTCTTGGGTTATTGTCTATGTATAGTTGCCTGTGTCAGCACCAGTGTTATGTAGCGTCACGGTCGTTTTGTATAGTTTGTTCAATGGTCTCTTTTATTTAAGAGGAATGTATTCATATCACGCTGTGCCTTGGTCTCCTCATTACGACGAACGTCACAGTCATTGTACAACATTCTTAAGAATAAAATCGTGGGGAAACACACCTCTGAAAGCAGCTGATGGCCACTGATAAAAGAGGGAGGAGCACAGAGCATTTTAGGGTCACAACACTTATTTAACTAGCAACAAGACAATGTTTAGAGTTTGTGATCTAGCTAATAATTGGCCCAATGAGGTAAATGCAGATAGCAACCGTCAGCCTATTTATAGCCACTATATTGCATCAGTTGGGCTAACGATGATGCTTTTTGCTCAATAGCACACCTGCCTGATAATATGGACCAATATGTTATTCGGCTTATTTGTGGAGGGGGAAATGATGCTGTGATATGTACTTTTGTCAGTTCAGTGCCTTCAGAAAGTATTCACACCCCTTGACTTTTTCCACATTTTGTTGTTGTTACTGTCATGTATTGTCATATTATGTCCTGTTCCTGTTCTTTCTCTTCACTCTGTTTCCCTCTGCTGGTCGTATTAGGTTACCTTCTCTTCCTCTCCTTCCCCCAGCTGTTCCTCATCTTCTCTAACTACCTCGTTCACTCTTTTCCCACCTGTTCCCTTTTTCCCTCTGATTAGGTCTCTATTTCTCTCTCTGTTCCTGCTTCTTTCTTTGTCAGATTCTCGTTTGAGTTTCTCATGCCAGAACCAAACTATCGTCTTGTTTGCTTCACCCTTGTCCCATCCTGTCGGAATCTGCCTGTTCTTCTGATGCTACGTGTGATCAGGTACCTCTGTCCGCTACGACCCGCGCCTACCCAGAGAGACCAGCAGTCTGTCGCCGCAACCCAGCTATTCTCCTCTGCTGCTAAGAAGGGGACTCTTTTGTAAATATCAGAAGGACTTTCTGTTTCATTTGTCGCCCTCTCTGAGGGTTGTCTATTTTGCCATTTTCTACATCTGAAGAGGATCTATGTCTTCCCTGTGTTTTTACATTAAAGGACTCTGTTTTTGTTAATCCGCTTTTGGGTCCTCACTCAAGTGCACAACAGTTACAGCCTGAATTTCAAAATGGATTCAATTGAAATTGTTTTGTCACTTGCCTACACACAATACCCCATAATGTCAAAGTAAAATTATGTTTTTAGATTTTCTTTTTACAAATTAATTTAAAATTAAAAGCTGAAATGTCTTGAGCCAATAAGTATTCAACCCCTTTGTGATGGCAAACCTAAATAAGTTCAGGAGTAAACATTTGCTTAAAAAGTCACATAAGTTGCAATAATAGTGTTTAACATGATTGTTGAATGACAACCTCATCTCTGTAGCCCACGTATACAATTATCTGTAAGGTCCCTCATCTCTGTAAGGTCCCTCATCTCTGTAGCCCACACTGTAAGGTCCCTCATCTCTGTACACAACACTGTAAGGTCCCCAGTCGAGCAGTGAATTTCAAACACAGACTCAACTATAAAGACCAGGGAGGTTTTCCAATGCCTTGCAAAAAAGGGCACCTATTGGTAGATGGGTATATAAAAAAAGACATTCAATATTCCTTTGAGCATGGTGAAGTTATTAATTACACTTTGGATGGTGTATCAATACACCCAGTCACTACAACGATATATAGGCTTCCTTCTTAACTCAGTTGCCGGAGAGGAAGGAAACTGCTCAGGGATTTCACCATGAGGTTAATAGTGACTTTAAAACAGTTACAGAGTTTAATGGCTGTGATAGGAGAGAACTGAGGATGGATCAACAACACTATAGATACTAAACAATACTAACCTAAATGACCGAGTGAAAAGAAGGAAGCCTGTACAAAATATTCCAAAACATTAATTCTGTTTGTAAATAAATGTGACAAAGCAATTAACTTTTTGTCCTGAATACAAAGTGTTATGTTTGGGTCAAATCCAATTACTGAGTACCACTCTCCATTCATTCAAGCATAATGGTGGCTGCATCATGTTATGGGTATGCTTGTAATCGTTATGGACTGGGGAGTTTTTTAGGATAAAAAAAAACAGAATGGAGCTAATCACAGGCAAAATCCTAGAGGAAAACCTGGTTCTGTCTGCTTTCCAGCAGGCACTGGGAGATTAATTCACCATTCAGCAGAACAATAAACTAAAACACAAGGCCAAATCTACACTGGAATTGCTTACCAAAAGATACTGAATGTTCAAAGTGGCCGAATTACAGTTTTGACTTAAATCTACTTGAACATGTATGGTAAGACCTGAAAATGGTTGTCTAGTGTAACGGCTGTTGGTGGACGAAGGTGAGGACCAAGGTGCAGCGTGGTACGTGTTCATGTTTGTTTATTGACACTGAACACTTAATACAAACATAACAAAAGGGAAATAACCGAAACAGTCCTGAAAGGTGAAAAACACTAAACAGAAATCAACTACCTACAAAACACATGTGGGAAAAAGCTACCTAAGTATGGTTCTCAATCAAAGACAACGATAGACAGCTGCCTCTGATTGAGAACCACACCCGGCCAAACAACAAAGAAATACAAAACATAGAAAATGAACATAGAATGTCCACCCTAGTCACACCCTGGCCTAACCAAAATAGAGAATAAAAGCCTCTCCATGGCCAGGGCGTGACATCTAGCAATGATCAACAACCAATTAACAGAGCTTGAAGAATTTTGAAAATAATAATGGGGAAATGTTGCACAATCCAGGTGTAATCACTCTTAGAGACTTACCCAGAAACACTCCCAGCTGTAATCACTCTTAGAGACTTACCCAGAAACACTCCCAGCTGTAATCACTCTTAGAGACTTACCCAGAAACACTCCCAGCTGTAATCACTCTTAGAGACCTGCCCAGAAACACTCCCAGCTGTAATCACTCTTAGAGACTTACCCAGAAACACTCCCAGCTGTAATCACTCTTAGAGACTTACCCAGAAACACTCCCAGCTGTAATCACTCTTAGAGACTTACCCAGAAACACTCCCAGCTGTAATCACTCTTAGAGACTTACCCAGAAACACTCCCAGCTGTAATCACTCTTAGAGACTTACCCAGAAACACTCCCAGCTGTAATCACTCTTAGAGACTTACCCAGAAACACTCCCAGCTGTAATCACTCTTAGAGACTTACCCAGAAACACTCCCAGCTGTAATCACTCTTAGAGATTTACCCAGAAACACTCCCAGCTGTAATCACTCTTAGAGACTTACCCAGAAACACTCCCAGCTGTAATCACTCTTAGAGACCTGCCCAGAAACACTCCCAGCTGTAATCACTCTTAGAGACCTGCCCAGAAACACTCCCATCTGTAATTGCTGCCAAAGGTGCTTCTGCAAAGTATGGACTCAGGGGTATGAATCCTCAATAAATGAGCAAACATTTTTTTTTAAACATTTTTTTCTGGGTTATTTTATTCAGGCTGTAAAACAACACAATGTGGAATACGTGAAAGGGTGCGAATACTTTCTGAAGCCTCTCTATATAGTGTTTAGGCTAGTATATTATGTCACATCGGGGCCATCTGGGCAAACGGCTTCGTGAGTATTCACTCTTGAGAGTTTTCCTCACGTCTGCCTCGGAGAGCGAAATCACATGGTCGTCCAGAGCAACGAGAGTCTTCCAGGTTAGTTCAGTGTTGTCCACCTCGAAGCATAAAAATGTATTATGCTTGTCTGGGAGCGAAGCCTCGATGAACATCACATGGCTGGATTTTCCTCTGTAGTCCGTAATAGCCGGTAATCCTTGCCACATGTCTTAGTTGTCATACTGTGAATCCAGTTTGAGTCTATATTTTATTTGATCTTTTTGTGTCCCTAATGAATTTTCGGCGCTTGCGCCTGCTTGCCTTGTACACATCAATGTCACCGGTGATGAATGCTGCAGTACGGGCCGTCAGCACGGATCTCATTGTTAACCCAGGGTTTTTGGTTGGGTTATGTCCGGATTGTTATTGTAAGTTCAACATCATCGACACATTTCCCGATGAAACCTGTGACTGATGATGTCTAATCCATTGATGCTAAAGGATGAGTCCTGGGCGGATGAGTCCTGGGCGGATGAGTCCTGGGCGGATGAGTCTTCGAACATATTCCAATCAATACCATCAAAGCAATCCTGCAGCATTGAGTCCACCTCCTCCATTCAGCGCCTCACTATTCTCTCTGTTGGTTGGTCCTCTTGAGTAGCTGTTTGTAGGCGTGGAGTAGGAACAGAGATATGTGATCTGATTGGCCGAAGTGGGGGTGAAGGATTGTTGCGGATGTTTATGTAAACATGGTCTAGTACACGTAGCTCTCGTGTGGGACAGGAGACATGCTTATGATATTTTGGAAGGACTCGTTTTAGGTTTGTCTAGATTAAATATCCTGCGATGATAAAGACTGCTTCTGTGTGAGAGAATTCTTGCTGGCTAATGGTCTCATACAGTCCGCTGAGTACCACCGTGGTGTTGGCTTGTGGTGGTATGTAAACATTGGTGTTGATAACAGACATGAATTCCTTCGGCAGATAGTAGGGCCGGCATTTTAACATCCGAAACTCCAGATTGCGTGAGCAGGAGCTTGAGATGACTTCCACATCATTACACCAAGATGAGAAAGCTCCTCCCTCTTACTCTTGCCACAGGCCGCTGTTCGATCCATGAGAAAAATGGAGAACCCATCTTTCAGGGTAGTTTCCGTCAGCCATGTTAACTCGAAGACACAGCATTCCTTGATGTCTCGTTGTGATGTTAGCTGCACTCTGAGTTCGTCCACTTTATTATCCCGTGTTCGGACATTAGCCAGAATAATACCAGGAAGAGAAGGATGTTTTGCCCGACGTTTCAGCCTCGCTCGGAAGCCTGCTTTTTTTTTCTCTTCTTAGCTGGCGCTTGCTTCGGTCGTCTTGATTGTGTGATCACATAGCAGTTAAGCCCTTTGTACAGGGCACTTGCTTCGGTCACCTCAATCGTGTGATCACATAACAGTTAAACCCGTTGAACATGGGCGCTTGCTTCGGTCGTCTTGATTGTGTGATCACATAGCAATTAAACCCGTTGTACAGGGGCGATTGCTTCATTCATCTCGATCGTGTGATCACATAACAGTTAAACCCGTGGGCACTTGCTTCGTTCATCTCGATCGTGTGATCCAGATGGCCAGAAGAGTTTGGCGGTTGTAGGAAATTCGAACATAAGCGTCTTAACGTAGAAATACACATGAAATAGCCAAGTGGAGAGGGAGCCGGCGTCACATGTTTAAATATGGAGGAATACAATTGGTTGTCCTTCATTCAGATATAAAAGGTACACGTGCAAATGTACAGCACATTTGGACCCAGAAGATGGTACATGAAAGCATGATGCAACAGTGTCTAACTGTTGTTTTTATTTAACCAGGCAAGTCAGTTAAGAACAAATTCTTATTTTCAATGACGGCCTAGGAACAAGTGGGTTAACTGCCTTGTTCAGGGGCAGAACGCCAGATTTGTACCTTGTCAGCTCGGGGGTTTGAACTTGCAACCTTCCTGTTACTAGTCCACCGCTCTAACCACTAGGCTACCCTGCCGCCCTGTACCCTGTGGTTGTAAACGTACCCTCAGGTTACGCATTGGGTTCAAGTGGATGGTGAGGGCATTCTCCACTGACCCGACTTCTACTGCAGTGGGACTGAATCCTGGGTCACGATTCACTGGAGATCGCTGCAGGTATGGCAGCCCTCATAGAGATATGTAATCACATGTTAACAACACAGTACACTTTGTGACAGTGCATTCTAGTGTTAAAAGTTAGTTCACTTAGTTGCTACATATTTATTTAGATGTGTGTTATAAAGTATTATCAAAGGGCTGCATTGATGCTTATTAAGTGTAGTGAGGGCATTGCCCCTTTCTCCTCCCTCCCTCTTTGGCCTCAGCTGAGGTGAGTGTGCCTTTTACTGATGAGGAGAGGGGGTGGGTGACTCTGGTTCCAGCTCGGTCAGCTCACCACCCACCCACTGGGACGCAAGCAGCCCCCCCCCCCCCCTCTCTCTCTCACACACACATACACGTGCGCACAGGCACACACACACTGTGACTCAAATAGCCCCAGACTCCCAACTAGCACCAGTAACCCAGTCTTCTGCATGCACATGCCCTAAAAACGCTGAGTGGTCATTTCAAACCTCCTGGCCCTCAACACCCTGCTGCCCGCCCTATCCCCCAATAGCCCCGAAATGCTCACGGGTCTGTACACAGGTTGTGCGTGTCTATGTGTGAGAGAGTGTGTGTGTGTGTGAGAGAGTGTGTGTGAGAGTGTGTGTGTGTGTGTGTGTGTGTGAGAGAGTGTGTGTGTGTGTGTGTGCGTGTGTGTGAGAGAGTGTGTGTGTGTGTGTGTGTGAGAGTGTGAGAGAGAGTGTGTGTGTGTGTGTGTGAGAGTGTGAGAGAGAGTGTGTGTGTGTGTGTGTGTGTGTGTGAGAGTGTGTGTGTGTGTGTGTGAGAGAGTGTGTGTGAGAGTGTGAGAGTGTGTGTGTGTGTGTGTGTGTGTGTGTGTGTGTGTGTGTGTGTGTGTGTGTGTGTGTGTGTGTGTGAGAGCGAGAGACCATTAAGTGTTGTTAAATAACTTTTTATTTTTTTACAGACGACACGAAAACAGACAAAGAACACATGTATTGAGCATTACTAAGATCCCGATCTGTACGAACCTTGAACCCACTTAAGACAGACCTTATACAGTTTCCCCATTTGACTGACAGCCATAGTAAACCTTAAACCAGGTGAACCTCCCACTGTCCCTTCTTACCTCCCTCCTCCAGAATGTGACACACAGGCATCAGGTTGACCTAATGCTAAGATGCTGTCCCAGAGTATTTCCTTCCTCGTTTACCACCTGATCCACTGGAGAGGTATCATAACATGCTTTCTTATTCTTAGATTCAGAGCCGAGGGCCTGAAATATTAGACCCTTTCTGTAAATCCCAAAAGGCCTGGGCGAGGGAACAGCATATTCCCTGCATGAAGCATGCGAAAAGGCAATCTGCAGCACAATAGTGTTTTTAAAAATGTGCCCCTAAAATAGTTTCTGGAGAGACTTTATTACATGGAGCTTGTTCACTGGTTGGTTTGTGTGTGTCTGCTGTTGGTCAGAGAGTGTGTGTCTGCTGTTGGTCAGAGAGTGTGTGTCTGCTGTTGGTCAGAGAGTGTGTGTCTGCTGTTGGTCAGAGAGTGTGTGTCTGCTGTTGGTCAGAGAGTGTGTGTCTGCTGTTGGTCAGAGAGTGTGAGTCTGCTGTTGGTCAGAGAGTGTGTGTCTGCTGTTGGTCAGAGAGTGTGTGTCTACTGTTGGTCAGAGAGTGTGTGTCTGCTGTTGGTCAGAGAGTGTGTGTCTGCTGTTGGTCAGAGAGTGTGTGTCTGCTGTTGGTCAGAGAGTGTGTGTCTGCTGTTGGTCAGAGAGTGTGTGTCTGCTGTTGGTCAGAGAGTGTGTGTCTGCTGTTGGTCAGAGAGTGTGTGTCTGCTGTTGGTCAGAGAGTGTGTGTCTGCTGTTGGTCAGAGAGTGTGAGTCTGCTGTTGGTCAGAGAGTGTGTGTCTGCTGTTGGTCAGAGAGTGTGTGTCTGCTGTTGGTCAGAGAGTGTGTGTCTGTGTTTTGACAAAATGGTCGTTGACTGACGTGTGTTCTCTTTGACGACCACCCTCACCACAGGCCGTCCTCGCCGACCTTTCAACTATGAAGGTCATGCCCCTCATCCAGATCTTTCTGTTCACCACTGTCATCTGAAGACCTGTGTGTATGTATGTGTGTGTGGGGGGGGCGGCGGCAGCATGTTTCCATGCCAACGCCAGCGATCATCCAGAGACGACCACACAAAGTTGCATGTCCTTGCATTTCTGCATGCTACAGAAATAGTTATTGACATGTATCATATTATTAGATATATTATACAGTATGTAAGTCTAGCCCTCAGATAAGCTAAGCTAACCTAACCTCCTTAAGCTATGCCCTCTGAGTAAGATGATACATACAGTATGCCAAATTCTTGGAACCAGCTTGAGGAGTCCAATGAAAGCTGGATTGCATGGAACAGTATTGTATTGGGTTGTAATTGGCATTGTGAGAGAGGACAGTGGTAGCTCTCTACAGTGGAACCATTGATAAGTGTTAATGAAACACTGATAAGTGTTTAAATGGGGTCTTAAATGTCCTATTTTAGTGAATCCTACAATAATAACCCTGTGTTAGGAGTAGATCGGAAGCTGCCATGCGCCGGTTAACTCAAACCAATTATATCAGTTAATTATCTAGGTCTTAATTAATAATCTTAATAATTAATAGGTCTTAATTAATCATTCTTAAACTAATATTATGTTTGTTTTTAATATGCAAGATATTATAATAAGACATGACTTGTGTTTATAAGTATTACAATACTACGAGTTTTTGTCTCAGTATTGTTTTATACCTAAAACAATTATGTTATAAAAAATGTTTTATGGATTTCTTGAATTATTGCATTCACATTCTATATTTAAGCAATAAGGCACGAGGGGGTGTGGTATATTGCCAATTTACCACAGCTAAGGGCTGTTCTTAACCACAACGCATCGTGGAGTGCCTGGACACATCCCTTAGCCGTGGTATATTGGCTACCCCTTGGGAAGGAAGGGTAGCCTAGTGGTTAGAGCGTTGGACTAGTAACCCCCGAGCTGACAAGGTACAAATCTGTCGTTCTGCCCCTGAACAGGCAGTTAACCCACTGTTCCTAGGTCGTCATTGAAAATAAGAATTTGTTTATAACTGACTTGCCTAGTTAAATAAAGGTACAATTTAAATTAAATATACCAAAACCCCCCGAGGTGCCTTATTGCTATTATAAACTGGTTACCAACGTAATTAGAGCAGTAAAAATAATGTGTTTTGTCATACCCGTGGAATACGGTCTGATATACCATGGCTTTTAGCCAATCAGCATTCAGGGCTCGACCCACCCAGTTTAGAATTGCATTTGTCTCATACTATTTGATCCCATAACCTATTTTATTCAGTTTTGTAGCCATCATCAAATGTATCTGCCCAGGTTACCTACGTCTCTTTCTATGTCAATGATATCAATGTTGTTGAGTTAAGGGGATATGAATCAATCATAGCACGTTTTATTTTTGTTTTTCAATGAACATACAATGAGAATAACTGTATATCTACTAGTTTGTATCTTCAATTTGACTTCTCCTCTGTAGAATAGCTTCAAACCTTGACAAACTCATTATTCCATCGCCCCCCCCCACGACGTAACATATGGCTCCAGGATCTCTGTTTGGCAGCCTCCTTCCATTCTGCCACAGCAGTAGCATATGCCATCGTCCAACATAATGAAATGTCAGTCTTCTTATTGGATAGGGTAAATATTTGGACGTGGCGTACTGTACTTTGGCCACTCACCAGAGCATTGAGCCTGAGGAGTCAGTAGGCAGAAGCAGTAATTGACAGGTAGCAGCACTGAGCGACTACACATGGTCCGCCCCCAGTACCTCCGAGCATCTGCACTGCCCCCCCCCCCCCCCCCCCCCCCCCCCATCCATTCTGTACGCTCCTATCCAATTATGCTGCTCTTCTTTTTACTGCCCTCCTTCTCTCCCTCATTCCTTCTTCCTTCTTCCTCTCTCTCATGCTGGTCGCTGCGGGTCTGGTCATGCCTGCTACATCTTGCTACCCGTCTAACCCAGACTCCCACAGCCATTCCTGCTTATCGCCGCTCGCCACAGGGGCCGCTGGCTTCCCCTTTGGATTCCCTTCGTCTCCCCCACTGGACAAGACACCACCTTTGGCTCCTTGCAACAGCGCCCCCTTTGGTTGAAACAGTGCACTGCAGGATGGATGTGCCATGATGACTTTCATTCCATCTGTCATAACTCTGGCTCTTCCCGTTGTTGAAAGATTACATGTAGATGGCTCAATCAGGTTGCCTGTCTCACTGTGACACTCTCAATATAAAATGTGCAAGTACGGTCCAGTTGATAGTAATGATACAGATATGGGAATAGTGGGACAAATATATTTGTTTCAATGTCAAACAAGCAGAGGGGCGGACTGGGGACTAGAAATTGGTCCTGGAATTTCTATCAAGCAGGTCCATTTTTTCCCTTGAGGCCACCATAATTAGCTAGATTATTTTTCTTGCCTAAACAAAACAAGTTAGACTGGCCCACTGGGCTTACGATGAATCTGCCCATCTGGCATTTGTTTTAGGCTATAACATGAAAATGTAGCCTATAATTTGCCACTGTTCGAATGTACAGAAGCCTATATGCGTATGCGTCATTACTATTAGTCTAATGAAATGTATAGCCTAAATGGGGATATATTAGCCTACTGTAGCCTGGCTAACAATTTTCTTCAGACCATGAATGCAGACTTCCCACTGGGCACACACTGGTTTAATCAACGTTGTGTCCATGTCATTTCAATGTGGAATAGACATTGAATTGACGTCTGTGCCCAATGGGTATATGGGCTATTGCATTAAAATCGGTCTCCTAATATCATTTTTTAAATGTTTTAATTAAACCCGCTGTCATCTGACAGCTAATACTATGATTTTATTTTGTTGCCAATAGGCTACATTACCTTTTGTGGGTTTCTGCTCCCAACCCAGGTGTTGCTGACCTGATTGTTTATCAACCAACTATCTATTATCATCGTGTGTGCTAAATTTTGGTTGGAGTGAAAATGTACAGGATGACTCGCCGAAAACAGGGTTAGAGAGCTCGGGGCTACAGAAATGCTGGCCAATGCATGTTTGATCCATACAGGCTGATCTATACATGTATGAGACGCGTGTTAAAAAGTGGCAAAGGATGTCTCGATTAACCAATCACACTCTGCCATGTTGGACAGTCTGACCAATGACAGCGCGCAGCAAGGAGGAAACCGTGGATGATTCGATAGGTGTCGCACGATGGGAAGCAAAACAAATAGGGAAGTGGCAGATGAACCTCGTCAAGGTGTCGAGAAAACACCCACGAAGTTGCTGAGAATTCCTCTGTTTTGAAGGCAGTTGAACATAGGGACAATCCCCTGGGGGAAAGTGAGTCTTTGGCGTGGGCTTCCGCAGTGTTCAGAACACGACACTATGTAGCCGCCAAACCCCCACGGCAAATTGTTACTATGTAGCCTAGCATATCATCCCCGCGTAAAAACTCCTCCACACATCAGGGAAAGAATGGGCGAGTTCGTTTTGAATCGGCCGGTGCCCCGGGTGAACCGAGTGTACGTATTTTAGACGATTCCGTTCGTCCTAAAGAGAGATAAACCATCCGGGGCAGCGGGCAATGCAAAACGAACTCGCTCAATACATTTGCTGTGGCTGAATGTCTAGTGACCGACTTCCGCCCCATGTCTTCAGTTCTGCATCAGCCGGCAAGCAGTTGAGCTACGACGCCAGGGGAGGTAGACGAACAGATGTTGTCAAACGAAGGAATGGAAACTTGGCATGAACTTTGAATAGGAAAAGAGAGTAAACGTCGTCGTGGGCAGCTGTCGTATGTGGACGCGGTGGTGAAACTGGAGGGACAAGGAGAAGCTGATGAATACGTTTCATTTGAGGAGGCGGACCCCTCACTGCGTCTTCGATATGCTGAAAGCAGGCCCGGTGTGTTCATACTGTATGTGGAAGTACAGATAGGTTACTATTTTGTCTTTATTCAATCATGAGGATCGGATACATTGTCCTTTAAACCGCGTTGAACACACCGCGTATTATTTCCTGGCAGCGAGCTAGAGCCAATTCATTTGGTCGTGTGTTTTTTCAGATAGAAGATACCATCCTTCTACTCATTTGCACTTTTTTCTTTGGAAGTTGACTTTAAAGTAGAGTGTGCTACCGGTTTGTCTCATAGAGCTAGTTTGAAATCGTTCTATAAGATCTGAGTAACGCATGAGGGGAGTCGCTTGAGGTCTAGCCTACTTCATGCCACGCACTGGAGCAGGCCTATCATTTTTGGATGGACTTTTGAAGTATTATGGCCTAATTTTTGACGTTGCGAACTCTTGAATTAGATATTTTTTTGTAGATAGGCTATTCAATGTCATTATCTATAGCCTATAGATGCAAATAGTGGAGCATTTCTAAACACCAACAGCTCCTAGTCTATTTCGCTGTTATCTATTCATATGTGGTATTTATCTAAACACAGCGGGTTTTTTAAAGGTGATGCATTTTATCTAACTGTCGTCTGACGTTTAATTCTTGTGGCTCGACATATTCGAATATTTATACCCCAAACGCAATTCTCCAGGTAGTCTTTACACCCGGCGGAATCCTTGGAGAAAGCGTTACATTTCGGAATAGACATTATTTTTGTATTTATTCTCTCTTCACACGGAAAATAATTAGTGGCTTCCCCCACGATGAGTTACTTCTACCAAGCAGTGCTTCTATTGCTACGTGGACTCGTCATCTCTGCGGTACTGGGATTGGAAAGCAGTTACTCAACCGATCTGTCGACCCGTGCTTCTAATGCCGCAATTGTAGCCACTACAGGTAAGTGTGCCAATCCAAGAGACACTGTTACCGATTATTCACGCCTGTTTATCGCTTCGCATTCTCGCATAATGCCACCCAGACGCACAGTCATTCTGAGAGATTGATGGTAAACTGGAGTTGTCTTCCTAGGCAGTCACATTTCCCTTTTAGGTTCTAGATCGCACCTTATTTCTAAGAGTGCAACCCAAGCTGTACTGTATAGGCTAATAGTATAGGCCTACTATTGAAATAGATAAATTAGGCTGTCTGCTCATTCACAGGATTTCCCATTGTTTTCAGGTTTTCGCTCTGTCACCCTGTTTTAATAGAAAGAACATCCAACTTTGTTTTAAGTCCACAACAATGCTTAAACCACCTTAGACATCTCTAAAGGCATTTTCACACTGCATTGTTCTTAGTCCCAGGCGGTCTTGGGCTCCTGAGTGGCGCAGCGGTCTAAGGCAATGCATCTCAGTGCTTGAGGCGTCACTACAGACACCCTGGTTCGAATCCAGGCTGTTTCACAACCGGCCGTGATTGGGAGTCCCATAGGGCAGCGCACAATTGACCCAGCTTCGTCTGGGTTTGGCCGATGTAGGCCGTCATTGTAAATAAGAATTTGTTCTTAACTGACATGAAGGTTACATTTTTTTTTTGCCCCAGGTTAGACTGGCCCTGGGCCAGCTTGTGTTCACACAAACATTTATTTACCCTGGACTAAGCTTTAGCCCTGGGCTAAGGATTCACACGTATATTCCAAAGCCCTGGGCTAACTGACAAGCACAACATGCACCCAACATTCTATCTCTGTCACACACCAATGTTATAATGTTATAAGACCGTTATTAACACATTTTTCCCCCTCTTTCTTCTGGATTAGCATTTGATTTCCAACAGTGATGGTTTGTATAAATGTTACTGTCTAACCTCGGAAACAATGTTTCACTTTTGAAATTCGATCTCGCCCCTGTACAGAGAACGCTGTGCAGTGCACAAACGAGACATCGACTTTTCGGATTCAGGCGAAATCATGCAATAAGTATTATCTTGGATATATCTAATTACATGTCAATATAAAAGCTATGGAAACAGAGGAAAATGTAGCTTTTTCTGTCCTTCGAGCTACAGAGTTTGGGGGAGGTTCTACTGATGTTCAGTTTGAGAGGGAGAGTGCGAAGATGAGGAGGACCAGAGGTTAGCTTGCTACTGCTTGAATTGATTTTAATAAAAGCAATATGTTTCATTGCCCATAATGAAGCTATTTATGAGAGTTATTAACCTCACAAGTCATTTTCAAGTAATTTACATATCTTCCATCACTATGATGCGGCAGCTGCGGAGATGGACAGTTCATGGGTGCTAAAAGTAGGCTGCGGAGATGGACAGTTCATGGGTGCTAAAAGTAGGCTGCGGAGATGGACAGTTCATGGGTGCTAAAAGTAGGCTGCGGAGATGGACAGTTCATGGGTGCTAAAAGTAGGCTAATTTGAGAAGATATATTAATTTAAACATTTTAATTTGACCTTAGGCTACTTTTATTTATTTATTTATTTAACCAGGTAGGCAAGTTGAGAACAAGTTCTCATTTACAATTGCGACCTGGCCAAGATAAAGCAAAGCAGTTCGACAGATACAACGACACATGGAGTAAAACAAACATACAGTCAATAATACAGTATAAACAAGTCTATATACAATGTGAGCAAATGAGGTGAGAAGGGAGGTAAAGGCAAAAAAGGCCATGGTGGCAAAGTAAATACAATATAGCAAGTAAAACACTGGAATGGTAGTTTTGCAATGGAAGAATGTGCAAAGTAGAAATAAAAATAATGGGGTGCAAAGGAGCAAAATAAATAAATAAAAATTAAATACAGTTGGGAAAGAGGTAGTTGTTTGGGCTAAATTATAGGTGGGCTATGTACAGGTGCAGTAATCTGTGAGCTGCTCTGACAGTTGGTGCTTAAAGCTAGTGAGGGAGATAAGTGTTTCCAGTTTCAGAGATTTTTGTAGTTCGTTCCAGTCATTGGCAGCAGAGAACTGGAAGGAGAGGCGGCCAAAGAAATAATTGGTTTTGGGGGTGACTAGAGAGACTAACAACAAGAGGGCTTTGTGTTGGAGCCTATTTCTTCCTATTCAAGAAATAAGAGGTAGGCCTACCTGTTTGATATACAACATTATAATCGACTATCCATAGACTTTGTCAGCCAATTCATTCAATCACTGTGCACCTCTTCAATAGCTGTGTCACTGAAGAGCTTAGTGTGTTAAGTTAAAACCAGGGCTTGAATTGAGGGGTGTATCTGAGGCTATTGTTGGTTTTGTTCAAGAAAATGTCTAAAAGCATAGGCCTACCCTTTGTTAGCTTATGAACAAGAAACAAGCTGTAAAAATGTTGGGGCGGCAGGTAGCCTAGTGGTTAGAGCGGTGGGCCAGTAACCGAAATGTTGCTGGATCAAATCCCAGAGCTGAACAAGGCAGTTAACCCACTGTTCCCCCGTAGGCCATCATTGTAAATAAGAATTTGTTCTTAACTGACGTCTCTAGTTAAATAAAAAGTTAAATGTAAAATAAAAGTGTGACTCAGTTTGTCTCTGACATTTGGACCTTCAATAGCCCAGGAGACATTTAAATTGTATTTATTTTTTTGCTTGGTGTGTGATTCTGTCACTATCAATTGACAATTCGACATTTCAATAGGCTATTAAACAACATACTAACTCTAAATGTGAACTGTTTAAAGAAGCTAGGTGTATGTCGCAAGTCACTACTTTACAGGAGAGGCATTACATCCATTTTTGGGGCTGAAATGCCTTCTGGAACATGGGACATTTTTTATTTGATATAGTGTGTGTTTACCAGAGATGGTAATGTGAAGAATAGAGGTCAGCCGATTAATCGGAATGGCCGATTAATTAGGGTAATTTTGGATGCCGATATTGCCAAATAAAATTATATATATATATATTTATGTCATCTTTATATAACTAGGCAAGTCAGTTAAGAACACATTCTTATTTTCAATGACGGCCTAGGAACGGTGGGTTAACTGCCTTGTTCAGGGGCAGAACGACAGATTTTGACCTTGTCAGCTCTGGGATTCAATCTTGCAACCTTACAGTTAACTAGTCCAATGCTCTAACCACCTGCCTCATTGCACTCCATGAGGAGCCTGCCTGTTACGCGAATGCAGTAAGAAGCCAAGGTAAGTTTCTAGCTAGCATTAAACTTAATCAATCATAATCACTAGTTATAACTACACATGCTTGATGATATTACTCGTTTATCTAGCGTGTCCTGCATTGCATATAATCGATGCAGTGCGTATTCGCGAAAAAGGACTGTCCTTGCTCCAACGTGTACCTAACCATAAACATCAATGCCTTTCTTAAAATCAATACACAGAAGTATATATTTTTAAACCTGCATATTTAGCTCAAAGAAATCCTGGTTAGCAGGCAATATTAACCAGGTGAAATTGTGTCACTTCTCTTGCGTTCATTGCATGCAGAGGCAGGGTAAATGCAACAGTTTGGGCCGCCTGGCTCATTGTGAACTAATTTGGCAGAATTTTACATAATTATGACATACCATTGAAGGTTGTAACAGGAATATTTAGACTGATGGATGCCACCTGTTCGATAAATACGGGAACGGTTCCGTATTTCACTGAAAGAATAAACGTTTTGTTTTCGAGATGATAGTTTCCCGATTCGACCATATTAATGACCTACGGCTCGTATTTCTGTGTGTTGTTATGTTATAATTAAGTCTATGATTTGATAGAGCAGTCTGACTGAGCGATGGTAGGCACCAGCAGGCTCGTAAGCATTCATTCAAACAGCACTTCCGTGCGTTTTGCCAGCAGCTCTGCTGTTTATGACTTCAAGCCTATCAGCTCCCGAGATTAGGCTGGTGTAACGATGTGAAATGGCTAGCTAGTTAGTGTGCGCTAATAGCATTTCAAACATCACTCGCTCTGAGACTTTGAGTAGTTGTTCCCCTTGCTCTGCATGGGTAACGCTGCTTCGAGGGTGGCTGTTGTCGATGTGTACCTGGTTTCGAGCCCATGGAGGAGCGAGGAGAGGGACGGAAGTTATACTGTTACACTGGCAATACTAAAGTGCCTATAAGAACATCCAATAGTCAAAGGTATATGAAATACAAATGGTATAGAGAGAAATAGTCCTATAATTCCTATAATAACTACAACCTAAAACTTCTTCCCTGGGAATATTGAAGACTCATGTTAAAAGGAACCACCAGCTTTCATATGTTCTCATGTTCTGAGCAAGGAACTGAAACGTTAGCTTTCTTACATAGCACATATTGCACTTTTACTTTCTTCTCCAACACTTTGTTGCATTATTTAAATCAAATTGAATATGTTCATTATTTACTTGAGGCTAAATTGATTTTATTGATGTATTATATTAAGTTAAAATAAGTGTTCATTCAGTATTGTTGTAATTGTCATTATTACTAATACAAAAAAAATAAAGATAATAAAATTGGCCGATTTTAATCAGTATCGTCTTTTTTGGTCCTCCAATAATCGGTATCAGCGTTGAAAAATCATAATCGGTCAACCTCTAGTGAAGAACAACATGACTTGCACCAAAGTCAGATTAGGATAAAGGCCAAGGACTAGATAATGGGTATTTTTATCTGGAGATTTTCTTATTGTAGGCTACTACTTTTACCACTTTTAGTCTTCAAATCTTTGGTTGTTTACTACACTACCTTACTCACTCTGTTTAAAGAGATGGGTGGGGCAAAGGCTTAAGAGGGTGTGAACGATGCCGAATAGGTGTCGACAAAGAAAGGCTCTCCAGTAGGTGTAACAAAATTTGTGGGCCATTTTCTCAAAGTGGTGTTACAAGTTTAGCTACTTTCAAAGCAGAATTACAACAATATCATGGAATAAAATAGAATAATTTTAGAAAATGATAGTTTCCCAAATTAAAAAAGCTTACTGCATATAGACCTACCTGATGATATGCGGCTGCTGTGTTAAACAGCTGATGGCTTTTTATCGAATTCATTGTTGCCCAGATACTTCAGTTGTAACTGGTTCTGTTGAGCTCCATTTTTACAGTTGATAGACAACTTCATCACAGTTCCAAACTTAGACAATCGTATAAAAAAATTAAAAAAATGGCCTGTATAGACATCAAAAGGTCTTTGGTGCTGCAGCATGCGGCAGGGTAGCCTAGTGGTTAGAGCGTTGGGCTAGTAACCGGAAGGTTGCTAGTTCAAATCCCCGAGCTGACAAGGTATAAATCTGTCGTTCTGCCCCTGAACAGGCAGTTAACCCACTAGGCTGTCATTGAAAATGCACTGTAATTGAAAATAAGAATTTTTTCTTAACTGACTTGCCTGGTTAAATAAAGGTAAAATAAAAAATAAATACAAATGTGCTTGTTCGTTGTCATGTTCTGTTGTGGTATTAAGAAATATTCTGCTTGTCTCCAGTCATGTAAAACGACGTAGAATTGAATGAAATGAGTCTTTAAAAGGCTTTTCCCTCCTTTCTTTTCTCAGACCGCAAATAAGATGATGGGTTCATACAGTCCTTTTATTATAATTCTATAGTCATTTCATCCACAGCCTCCTGGCTACCTTTCCATATAATGCTTACAAAATAAATAACAGTTTCTAAAACTGCATCTCTAAGGCTCTGGTCTGTCCTAGGAGTGACTGCAAACGGTAGGCATGTTCTTCTGTTATCAACTAATAATGCAAAGTGTTCTTTCTAGTGTTCAGGTACTGAAGGCAAAAGGCCATCCATTTTTTATTTCAGAGATGTCTTGATTTTTCTCCAGGTATCCCTCATTTATAAATAACATTTATAACACTTGGCTAAGTGAGAAGATTTTAGCCAGCTTGCATAGTCACCATTTTTGTTAGGCATAGCGACCAATGTTTCTGCATGGATGAAAGTGTCGTTTTTTTATCCTCTGATTAATAAAAAAATACTTCAAAATAAGATGCAGAACATCTTGCAGCATATGGAAATGAATTGACAGGGCAGATTTTGTGATTGGACAGCGAGCATTCTAGGTGTTGTTCTTGACCCTGTTTCACACGGGCAAGGGGAACCACTACTTCAAGGTCTCAGAGCAAGTGAAGTCACCGCTAACTAAGCTAGCCGTTTCACATCCGTTACATGTGTAAGTGTGAACACTCGCTTAGCCCCGGGCTAAAATCTCCCTTATCCTAGTGCTATAAGGCGACTCTTAGCCCTGGGCGAAGGTGCAGTGTGAACGCATTAAGACATTTAGCTTTTTGAGTGTAGTTACCTTTGTTCAGTGTTCAGGCACCTAGCAATGTTGTTAGGTTCGCAGTGTTTCTGTAGCACACATGAAGATGGAGTTTGTAACAACAACAAAAAAGGCCACCGGATAGAAGCAAATGATCATGTCATTCTGCCAGGTAGGCATAGGCTACTTTGTAGCTCGTTAACATTTCATTGAGACGTTTTTTGGGAAAGGCTTTCCGTCTACCAGAAGACAGGTCTGTCATTACCATCTCTATATTTTTCCTGTTCCTAATTTGTTTGAAACCTGGACTTTTTTTTAACTTCATATTGAGGCATGTCTTACCTTGCTTCAAAGTAGCTGAGCCAAAATCACACCATTCTAAATGTTTTCTGAACACTTCGTCATAAATCTCCAGTATTGGATTTCTGATCCGCTTTCTTTCATTGTCTAGCAGCCAAAGGCATTATCCTAGACATATTAACTCTCCATGATAGTTGTTGGAACTTTAGATCTGTCAACATTTCTAATGGATATTGCCATATCTGTCCGTCAAATCGCTGCATGTGTGTTTTTAGAACGGTGTTTTTTCCCCCGCAAATTGCATTGTGGAACATTAGCGCATCGGTAAACCGCCGTGTGCACATTGCTGCGCTTAAAATGGGAAGAAATAATGGTTTATCAACATTTTTTAAAAGCTAAATATTCTGATCTCTTCCATCAGCCTTATTAATTTATATGGTGTATACCTCCACTACACTATTTTGATACGCATCAGCGGGGATTAAGATGTGGATATACACACTGTCTACTGGGAAAAGGGTTGGGTTGGGTGTAGGTGCAGAGACTTTTCATACACTGTTAGTTAAAGTGGCACTCGGGTCTCCTTTCTTTTATCACCTCATATAGCACCTGATTTACTTAACTGTGTTTACTTTCTTCTCTATTGGTCGATGACATCACAACTTCCCATCAGGCCAAATCCTTGCCCATGACGCGCAGGACTTTGGAGTCATGAGTAACTGCATACGTGGAGTGTGTCTGAAAGTGGGCGTGGTGAAATAAGTGGGAGGAACCCTGTCACTTTCACACACGTCTTTATGTAAGTGGGAAGGCAGAATAGGTAGTAACTACTTATAGAAGAAACGTGCTCACTGGGTTTCTCTTCTAGATTAAACGTGCTCACTGGGTTTCTCTTCTAGATGAAACGTGCTCACTGGGTTTCTCTTATAGTTGAAACGGGCTCACTGGGTTTCTCTTGTAGATGAAATGTGCTCACTGAGTTTCTCTTGTAGATGAAACGTGCTCACTGGGTTTCTCTTCTAGATGAAACATGCTCACTGGGTTTCTCTTATAGATGAAACGTGCTCACTGGGTTTCTCTTATAGATGAAACGGGCTCACTGGGTTTCTCTTGTAGATGAAACGTGCTCACTGGGTTTCTCTTGTAGATGAAACGGGCTCACTGGGTTTCTCTTATAGATGAAACGTGCTCATTGGGTTTCTCTCATAGATGAAACGGGCTCACTGGGTTTCTCTTGTAGATGAAACGTCCTCACTGGGTTTCACTTTTGGCACATGATTTTGAATCGTGATAGAAGGGGTCTGTGATAGGTGGTAGAAGGGGTCTGTGATAGAAGGTGATAGAAGGGGTCTGTGGACGTCTCTGACGTTCATTAAGTAGACCCTGAACAGCATCATAACTGAAATGGAGCCATGTAAATATAAAGACAAGACCTACAAGCATCAAGTGCTCTTCTCCACTGAATAGTATGAAGGTTGTCAGGTCCTATTGAAAGTGCACTGGCTTGCCACACAGCTTTCAAAAAATCTAAGTAAATATTTGGTTGAAAGAGTTCAGTCCCCTGTGAAATATTGTGGATTGTTATAAGCAGAATGGTTGTAGAACTACGACACAGACATAGACCCAGATTGGTTGAATATGGGTTCGACAGTTGGCATTCGAAGCCTGTTTCTCCTGTCATCCTTATCCAGAGCAAATAGATAAGGCCTCCATGAACAACTTTAGGTGACTTGCATAACTCATATTTACATATAGTGACTTGTGTACTCAGCTGGGTATTAGCTGAAGTATAGAAAGTTACCTGCCCAGATATAAAGGCTCTTCTTCTAGATTTTTCCCTATTGGCTGTTAGTTGACAATGATCTGTGATGAAATAAGAGATTAAAGACACTAATTTCCGCTGAACTTCCACTTCCCACATTTCAAATATCAAACGTAAAACTAGGCCGTGAAATTTGTATGAAAAAATAAAATGATGTTTAGCTCACACTTGAAAGATAAGCCTATAAACCTCGTCTCAAAGTTTTCAAAACATCTCTCTGTAATATCTGTTAAAGCTATTTGTGAAAAAACAAAAACAATTTACATCCGCTTTAAAACGACAAAAACCATGCCCATAAAATAAAGTGATATCTTTAATTAAGGTGAAATACATCATTTCTGACAGCATGGGAGTCAGGAGGACTGTCTGCTTTTCAGGAGGACTGTCTGCTTTTCAGGAGGACTGTCTGCTTTTCAGGAGGACTGTCTGCTTTTCAGGAGGACTGGCCGCTTTTCAGGAGGACTGGCCGCTTTTCAGGAGGACTGGCCGCTTTTCAGGGGGACTGTCCGCTTTTCAGGGGGACTGTCCGCTTTTCAGGGGGACTGTCCGCTTTTCAGGGGGACTGTCCGCTTTTCAGGGGGACTGTCCGCTTTTCAGGAGGACTTTCCGCTTTTCAGGAGGACTTTCCGCTTTTCAGGGGGACTGTCCGCTTTTCAGGGGGACTGTCCGCTTTTCAGGGGGACTGTCCGCTTTTCAGGGGGACCGTCCGCTTTTCGGGAGGACCGTCCGCTTTTCAGGGGGGACCGTCCGCTTTTCGGGAGGACCGTCCGCTTTTCGGGGGGACCGTCCGCTTTTCCGGGGTACCGTCCGCTTTTCGGTGGGACCGTCCGCTTTTCAGGAGGACCGTCCGCTTTTCGGGGGGACCGTCCTCTTTTAAGGGGGACTGTCCTCTTTTCCTCCCAGTGGGCCTTGTACTGACCACAGGAGGTTGGTGACACTTTGATTTAGGGAGGACAGACTCATGGTAATGGCTGAAGTGGAATGCTATCAAATACATGAAACTCATGGTTTCCAGGTGTTTGATACTATTCCATTTGCTCTGTTCCAGCCATGATTATGAGCTGTCCTCCCCTCAGAAGCCTCCTGTGATGCTGATGGTGGCCTAGTGTGTGTGTGTGTGTGTGTGTGTCAAGTTAAATGTATTAGTCGCGTACACAATTAGCAGATGTTATCGCTTGTGTTGCGAAATGCTAGTGTTCCTTCCTGTCTCCAACAATACAAAACAATACATGCAAATCACAACAATAAAGGAATTAAGAAATATGTAATAGTCCAGAATATAAATATACGTACAGTATATGTGTATAGACGTTATGGACAGTGTACAGTATGAATAGAAATGATGTGTATAGACAGTAGTTATATAGGATGGTGTGTATAGACAATAGTTATATAGGATGGTGTTTATAGACAGTATAGACAGTAGTTATATAGGATGGTGTTTATAGACAGTATAGACAGTAGTTATATAGGAGGGTGTGTATAGACAGTAGTTATATAGGAAGGTGTGTATAGACAGTAGTTATATAGGATGGTGTGTATAGACAGTGGATATCAAGGATGGTGTGTATAGACAGTAGTTATATAGGATGGTGTGTATAGACAGTAGTTATATAGTATGGTGTGTATAGACAGTAGTTATATAGGATGGTGTGTATAGACAGTAGTTATATAGAATGGTGTGTATATACAGTAGTTATATAGGATGGTGTGTATAGACAGTAGTTATATAGGATGGTGTGTATAGACAGTAGTTATATAGAATGGTGTGTATATACAGTAGTTATATAGGATGGTGTGTATAGACAGTAGTTATATAGGATGGTGTGTATAGACAGTAGTTATATAGGATGGTGTGTATAGACAGTAGTTATATAGGATGGTGTGTATAGACAGTTATATAGGATGGTGTATATAGACAGTAGTTATATAGGATGGTGTATATAGACAGTTATATAGGATGGTGTATATAGACAGTTATATAGGATGGTGTATATAGACAGTTATATAGGATGGTGTGTATAGACAGTTATATAGGATGGTGTATAGTAGAGGTCGACCGATTATGATTTTTTAACGCCGATACCGATTATTGGAGGACCAAAAAAGACGATACCGATTAATCGGACAATTTGTTTTACATTTATTTTTATTTTATTTTATTTTTTAATTATTTTATTTGTAATAATGACAATTACAACAATACTGAATGAACACTTATTTTAACTTAATATAATACATCAATAAAATAAATTTAGCCTCAAGTAAATAATGAAGCATGTTCAATTTGGTTTAAATAATGCAACAAAGTGTTGGAGAAGAAAGTAAAAGTGCAATATGTGCTATGTAAGAAAGCTAACATTTCAGTTCCTTGCTCAGAACATGAAAACATATGAAAGCTGGTGGTTCCTTTTAACATGAGTCTTCAATATTCCCAGGTAAGAAGTTTTAGGTTGTAGTTGTTATAGGAATTATAGGACTATTTCCCTCTATACCATTTGTATTTCATTAACCTTTGACTATTGGATGTTCTTATAGGCACTTTAGTATTGCCAGTGTAACAGTATAGCTTCCGTCCCTCTCCTCGCTCCTCCATGGGCTCGAACCAGCAACACAACGATAATTAGCGCACACTAACTAGCTAGCCATTTCACTCCGGTTACACGAGCCTCATCTCGGGAGTTGATAGGCTTGAAGTCATAAACAGCGCAATGCTTGACGCACAACGAAGAGCTGCTGGCAAAACGCACGAAAGTGCTGTTTGAATGAAAGTTTACGTGCCTGCTTCTGCCTACCACCGCTCAGTCAGATACTTGTATGCTCAGTCAGATTATATGCAACGCAGGACACGCTAGATAATATCTAATAATATCATCAACCATGTGTAGTTAACTAGTGATTATGATTGTTTTTTCTAAGATAAGTTTAATGCTAGCTAGCAACTTACCTCAGCTTACTGCATTCGCGTAACAGGCAGTCTCCTTGTGGAGTGCAACGAGAGAGGCAGGTCGTTATTGTGTTGGATGAGTTAACTGTAAGGTTGCAAGATTGGATCCCCCCGAGCTGACAAGGTGAAAATCTGTAGTTTTGCCCCTGAACAAGGCAGTTAACCCACTGTTCCTAGATCGTCATTGAAAATAAGAATGTGTTCTTAACTGACTTGCCTAGTTAAATAAAGGTATAAAAATAAATACATCTGCAAATCGGCGCTCAAAAATTCAATCGGTTTCCGATTGTTATGAAAACTTTAAATCGGTCAACCTCTAGTGTATATAGACAGTTATGTAGGATGGTGTTTATAGACAGTATGGACAGTATATGAATAGAAAAGGTCCTCCCCTTCACTTTGGATGGTGTATTAATACACCCAGTCACTACAAGGTACAGGCGTCCTTCCTAACTCAGTTGACGGAGAGGAAGGAAACCGCTCAGGGATTTCACCATGAGGCCAATGGTGACTTTAAAACAGTTAGAGTTTAATGGCTGTGGTAGGAGAGAACTGATGATGGATCAACAACATTTAGTTACTCCACAATGCTAAACTAGTTGACAGAGTGAAAAGAAGGAAGCCAGTACAGAATAGAACAATATTCCAAAACATGCATCCTGTTTACAACAAGGCACTAAAGTAACACTGCATGAAAATGTGGCAAAGCAATTAACTTTTTGTCTGTAATACAAAGTGTTATGTTTTGGATTTTCCCTAAAAACATTACTGAGTACCATATTTCAAGCATAATGGCAGCTGCATCATGTTATGGGTATGCTTGTAATCGTCAAGGACTGGGAGTTTTCAGGATAAAAAAGAAACTGAATGGAGCTAATCACAGGCAAAATCTTAGAGGGGAAAACCTGGTTGTTTGCTTTCCACCAGACACTGGGAGAATAATTCACCTTTTCAGCAGGACAATAACATAGAACACAAGGCCAAATCTAAACTGGGGTTGCTTAGCAAGAAGAATGTTCCCGAGTGGCCAAGTTACAGTTTTGTCTTAAATCTGCGTGAAAATCAATGACAAGACTTGAAAATGGCTGGCTAGCAATGATCGACAACCAACTTAACACAGCTTGAAGAATTTTTTAAAGAATCGCATGCAAATATTGTTCAATCCAGGTGTGCAAAGCTCTTAGACTTTCCCAGAAAGACTCACAGCTGTCGTCTCTGATTCTAACATGTATTGCCTTAGGGGTGTGAATACTTATGTAAGTGAGATATTTCCGTATGTCATTTTCAATACATTTGCACGATGGGGTATTGTGTTTAGATGAGTGAGGTAAAACGTCAATGTAATCCATTTTGAATTCAGGCTGTAACACAACAAGATGTGGAATAAGTCAAGGGGTATGAACACTTTCTGAAGGCAAATTAGGAGGATCATTGACTAGAAAACCCCCCCAAATAAAAATAGACATGAATAAATATCAGAACGAGTAAGGAGTCCGTAATATATGTAAGGGTGCGTGTTGCCAGTATATGAATAGAAAAGGTGTGTACAGCAGTAGTTTTTAGGATGAGCCTGGACTAGAATACCCACGGACCCCTCTCACCCCATGCCAATCCCACCCCAGCCACCAGAATACAGTATCCGTTATCTATGTTTGACAAGTCGTATGAAGCTGCGGATTGGATTATTCCTCCTTCAACCTTTTTTTGTAACGTATTCCCTGTGAATCTGGTGATGTTTTTCCCCCTGTGATGTTTCGCAGTTCAAGGAAACTAAGATGGTTGAAAATTGATGCCTGATGTGGTTATTATTATTATTAGGGTTACTAGTGTGCTAGAACTAATGATCACATGGACCGTCAGACCAAGCGAGGTTAGAGGATATGTCACGGAGCTCATGTGCTTTTATACATGGTGGGCCTACTGACGTCTTCCCTCTTGGTCGTTTTTATGGCTGACCAGAGTGGTTTTCTGTGGTTAGTCTGGGATGTTCATATAGGACAGTGGTGGGTAGCTCATGCTGCACCTGCTGAATGAATGTGGTTGTTATATCGAAGTTCCACAACTGTCTAACTCTCTAACAACTTGTTATATGAGAGAACCTCGCAACTCAGCAAATGTTTGAAGTTTATGGTGAAACTGGTGGACTAATGAGCATATACTGTACAGTACCTTCAGTTAAGAGGAGAGAGGGTGAATCTCTAAGGGTGGTTGGTGGCTGGGGCTTGTTTGAGTGACAATGGGGGTTTCTCAAGTGTTCAACCGCGTGTGTGGAGAATGCATAAAACAATACATTTGAGAAGCACTCACACTTCCCCTGCTGTATTAGCTCACTCTTGACACATTCACTGAACCGTCTTCCTGCCAGGACAGCAATGGCAATAGAATCGAAACAAGATCTACACAAAGCAACTATTTTACTTCTTAACTATCAGTTAGCTGATAGTAGTGAATCGTTATGTAGCTAACCAGCTAGTTTAGGCAAAAATGACCTAAAACGAATATTATGCAAGATAGATGTCAATTATTCGTAGGTAGCTAGCTATCAATTCTTTGTGGCTAACGAAAAGTGCTTGTAGCTAGCCAGTTATCCCTATTGACTTATTATGGACTTGCTATCTACGGTACGTAGGCAGGTAAACATGCCAAAATTAACATGGAATGTATTTATTAACGTATCAAGATAAAATATTGTAGTCAGGCAACATATGAGATGTGAATAAGCAACATTTTCATTTCGAGGTCGGAGTGGATTTTCTCTGGCTTTAGCGCAAATAATAACTGCCATTTGATTTTTAGAAATTGTGAGTACTTTTCTTTTTACGTGGTTGAGTCATATTTCTTTGCATACTTCATGTTGAAGCCTGCATCGACGCGTGATTCCAAACGTGTACAAACGGAGTACACCTTCGACTAGTGCCCCCTCCGTGCTCCGTTTCACATACTTTGATTTGGACTCCTACGCCGACGCTCGGATGCTGCAGTTTGCGTGCTCACTGCACGGTAGGTAGTAGGCAGTTTGCGGTAGTAGGCAGTTTGCGTGCTCGCAGTTTGAGAAACACCCACGGTCTATGTGGACTTCCTCACATTTGAATGAAATGCCGCTGTTTATTTAACTTGTTTTAGTGTTTCAACAAAGCCCTTGCCTCTTTCTCCCAGAGCGGAACACAGTGTTCTGAAATTATGTCCGGAAGATGACAGTCCTTAAGAGAGAAGTCACTTTTTACATAAGCTTTCATTGGACTCTGAGAAACTCCTGTCTTTACTGTTACAGGTTTTATGAGTGGGTTACTCAAAGATGGATGTTTATAACATTTTGAAGAGGCTGAAATATTTTTTAGGCTATTTTTACAGTGTTCGTCCCTCAACGTTGTTAGTAAGAGCCCACTAAAAGCCTGGTGAGTTTGGAGAAAACCCACTCTCTCTATTGCTCTGTTATGAAGCTAAGTGCACAGCGTCCATCTCAGCATTGATATGGTTATCTCTCTGAACAGAGTGGGAATTAATGAGGTGATTTGTTTGAAAGGAAGGTGAACATTTGCCTCTCCCCTAGGGCTTGTTGACTCGGACTCTGAATTTTGGTGGAAGGAATTGGAATCAGAGATGGCATGTTAAGGGACTCATTTTCTTCTTTGTTTCTTTAACTTGTTCTTTTTTTGACCAAAACCAGGTTTTATCTGCTGCTGCAAGGTCAGGGGTCAGGGGTCAGGGGTGAATTTCAGGGCTCCACATGACACCGTGGCTGTCGAAAGTGGACCGCCTCACAATTCTGTGTCTCTATGTATTTAGCTCCTTTAGTGTTTCAACAAACAAACCTATTCTGTCTCTACAGAGAGGAACACACAGTTCTCAAGTGATGGGACCATCCTGAGGAAACTGACACTTCAAACAGAATGAACATTCAGCTCAACCGTACAATCAAATCCATAAAGAAAACGGACCTCGCCAAAGAACTCAGCAGTCAAGCCACCATCCCAATAACTTTGAAACATTAAACAAGGATTCCTTCTCCAAACTAATCTCTTGAACAACCCCTTGTTTCAATTTCAACACTGAATGCACTTATTGTTAGTCACTCTGGATAAGGGTATCTGCTAAATGACAAGATTGCATACTGTAACCCTGCCCTGACCACAGAGTCCATCCATTGAGAGTTTCTTCTCTTAGGTCTTAGGTAAGGTTGGTGGGACTGTGACATAGGCCCAGAGTTTCACATCACTCTGTCAGACTGTGTTCTGCTGACCCTAGGCAGCTGATTGTGATCTCCATCAGGGGCTTCGGGGGTAGAGAGCCGTCCTATTAGGGACAGACTCCAGGCCCAATGAAACCAGGGTGTATTTATAACCAATGTTCCCTCTAAGCTGCACGCTTGTGTGGGCGTGCAGCTCCCAGGGACTGCTGTGCAGAAGCAATATCGACGCGTGCAGAGAAGCACGAGATTGGACTCCTCAACGTTCTATAGCTTTCACTGTTAACACTATCAACGTTTCCCTTCACTGTGGAAATTGCGATCGAATCAACGCAATATTAGCCAATTTCAATGCAACGTACCGAAACTAAACAAACTATGCACGCCTTAGAATGCAAAACTACAAGAGATGTTTGTTGTAGGCAGAACGCATCGGAGTAGGATTGTATTGACTGGCACCACTCAGGCATGTGCTCTACACAGACCGAGAAAGCGAGAGCTACATGAAGTGCCATGTGCACTTGTGTTCATATCCTTTGAGACTGAGTGAATTATTAGCCCAGCTATAGGTCATTTGTAGTCAGCAATGGGGGAGTGATGTTGCTTCCTGCAAGAGCACAAAACGTGTGCATTTCTTATGGAGCCAGATAGCTGCCAAAAGGTTGAACGTACGTATCGTTAGGATCGTAAGAAAATCCATATGTAAATTGTTAGGATCGTAAGGAAAACCATTTTTGAAACATGAAACGTTAAATTACGTCTGTAAACGTACAAACCCTATGAATGAACACTTTCAATTCTTACTGCAGGCCTCCAGCAGGGCATCTTTTGAAACGGAGGGGGGCTTTTCTGAAAGGCGCGCGGCGCTGCATGGATCCCAAGCTATCTAACTGGGCAGCAGCGTCGCTGTGAGAGGGAATAGCCGAAACGGAGACTACATAAGACCACTGCAGCAGAGTTATTGTAAAGTGTGAGAATAAGATTATGCCAGATTTATTCTACGTTTGAACCTCTAACTTGTTCATTTCAATGTCCTATATAAATGTTCATGACCGGATTCATATGAAACAAATCAAAAATATATTTTGAGTGGCAAAGACTCCAGTGGGATCATACATAATTCATAGATTTACCAAACATCTATTATTATGCTGTTTCAATATTCCCGGTGGATACTGGTTATGATTCATTATTCCTGGTGGATACTGGTTATGATTCATTATTCCTGGTAGATACTACTGGTTATGATTCATTATTCCTGGTAGATACTACTGGTTATGATTCATTATTCCTGGTAGATACTACTGGTTATGATTCATTATTCCTGGTAGATACTACTGGTTATGATTCATTATTCATGGTAGATACTACTGGTTATGATTCATTATTCCTGGTAGATACTACTGGTTATGATTCATTATTCCCGGTTGATACAACTGGTTATGATTCATTATTCCTGGTGGATACTACTGGTTATGATTGCAGAAAGAGCCCAGAGAATGGGATGGTGCAATATTGAATGAGTCATATGTTGATAAGGTGCATGCATGTGGATGTCCACGTCACCCAGAGATATGTCCACGTTGTAGAGATACACCTAGCGGACAAACTTCACTGTTGTAGACATAACACAGCCAGGGCCATCTAGACTCACGCTGGCAAACAAATCCATTACATTAACTACCTAAATGTGAAGTAAACTAAACTGTAATAGAGGGAACATGCAGGATACCTTTTTCTGGTTTCCCTGTTGTTTTTATACGGTGTTATATTTGTTTGCGTATTACTCCTCACAGGCTGTTTGGTGTATGGTTGTTGTTGTTGTTGTTGGTGAGATGAAATTGACAAAACGGTATTATTGTACAGCAGATTTGCAACACAAGATTTGTTCGAGCCTAAAATGTGAGTCCGTAATCGTAACATGGTGTTTGTCAAATCAAATCACGTTTTATTGGTCACATGCACATGGTTAACAGATGTTAATGCGAGTGTAGCGAAATGCTTGTGCCTCTAGTACTGCACTGTCGGAACTATCTAACAATAATAATAATCTAACCATTTCACAGCAACTACCTAATACACACATCTAAAGGGGTGAATGAGAATATGTAGGTATTAATATATGGTTGAGCAATGCCTGAGCGGCATAGGCAAGGTGCAGTAGATGGTATAAAATACAGTATATACATGTGATATGAGTAATGTAAGATATGTAAACATTAAAGTGGCATTATTTAAATTGGTATTGTTTAAAGTGACTAGTGATCCATTTATTGAAGTGGCCAGTGATTGGGTCTCCATCTAGGCAGCAGCCTCTCTGAGTTAGTGATGGCTGTTTAGCAGTCTGATGGCCTTGAGATAGAAGCTGTTTTTCAGTTTCTCGGTCTCTGCGTTGATGCACTTGCACTGACCTCGCCTTCTGGATGATAGTGGGGTGAACAGGCAGTGGCTCGGGTGGTTGTTGTCCTTGATGATCTTTTTGGCCTTCCTGTGACATCGGGTGATGTAGGTGTCCTGGAGGGCAGGTAGTTTTTCACCGGTGATGCGTTGTGCAGACCGCACCACCCTCTGAGAGCCTTGCGGTTGAGGGCGGTGCAGTTACCGTACCAGACTGTGATACAGTCCGACAGGATGCTCTCGATTCGTGAATCTGTAAAGTTTGTCAGGGTTTTGGGTAGAGGTTGACCGATCATGATTTTTCAACGCCGATACCGATTATTGGAGGACCAAAAATAAGCTGATACCGATTAATTGGCCTATTTTATTATTATTATAATTAAAATTTTAAATTAAATTATGTATATATTTATATGTAAAACACAGTGTTGGAGAAGAAAGTAAAAGTGCATAATGTGCCATGTAAAAAAGCTAACGTTTAAGTTCCTTGCTCAGAACATATGAATGCTGGTGGTGGTTCAATATTCCCAGTTAAGAAGTTTTAGGTTGTAGTTATTATAGGAATGATGACGCCTCAACTATTTCTCTCTACACCATTTGTTTTTCATATACCTTTGACTATTGTATGTTCTTATAGGCACTTTGTATTGCCAGTCTAATCTCGGGAGTTGATAGGCCTGAAGTCATAAACAGCGCTGTGCAACAAGCATTGCTAAGAGCTGCTCGCAAACGCAGTAAAGTGCTGTTTGAATGAATGCGTACGAGCCTGCTGCTGCCTACCACTGCTCAGTCAGACTGCTCTATCAAACATTGCTGTCCCTAAAGGTCAATGTTGTTCTCTGAGGCTGACCGGAACATATTTCAGTCCGGGTGATCAAAACATTCTTGAAGCGTGGCTTCTGATTGGTCAGACCAGCGTTGAGTGGTTGTATGTTCACAGATGGAATTTTACATTTCATGTTTAATGCTTGGCTTTTCTTACGATCCTAACGGTGCGTACGTTCAACCTTTTGGCAGCTATCTGGCTCCAACATTTCTAGACGTCTTTGAAAAGCTAGTCAGATATGAAGAGCTATTTCTTTGGCTTAAAAGGGGCAGTGTTATATTTTTAGGTAGCATAATTTGTCTGATTCTCTGTAATAATGTCATGGGAATAATGATGCATTTTATATTGTAAAGTGGTTTTTGCATTAAAAAACACAACATTTCCAGTCACCACCTTGTCTGAAGGACAAGTGGATAAACAGGTTGATGTCCAGCCCTACATTGAACACCACACATTGGCTGCTACTGTAGGCTGAATGCTAGAACAGCTATTTCCATGTTAAAATGTTATGGGATGCATTTTCTCCATTGTTTTTGATGATAGGTCTCTCTGGTAGACCTACATTATGATTAAAATAGCCACAGTATCATACTTGGCCACTGTTATAACTAACTTAAAGCAGCTACAGCCTCAGTGTTCACAGTAAACGCGCGCTGGAAGTTGCACAGAATTTTCACAATGTTCAAGTTTGCGCTCAGCTGACCTGAACATTTTTCAGTGATGAAAACAATTGTTTTTTTAACCCTGGTAATTTTTCCTGACAAGAGAGCAGCCTTGCGTTTTCCTTTCCGCGCGCGGTCCGTCATTCAGTATGCTGGCAGTATCCGGGTCGGGATGCATGGCTGACCTGACATGATATGGATGCAGGCTCAGAGTGTTCCTCATAGCTGGGCTCTGGTATCACTACCACAGGGCCGACTCGGCTTTCAACCTCGCTCGCCGGCCGGAGAACTAATTGGACTTTAATGGCTTACTTTGGGCCACTCTGTTTCTAATCACTCAACACCCTGCCATCAGGACAGCTTTAAATAAGACAGGACTATGTGCTTAAACATGTCATTAACATGTACTTTAATGTGTAACTAACATGTATTTGTTAACCATTGATCACATTTGTATGGCCTGAAGGGATATTGGCTATCTGAAATAGAATGTACTTGCTCTACAATATAATTGATATAGAATGCATTTGATAAAAATGGAATTGATAATGGCATTGGCCATCCTCTCATCATAGAGGTCACATGTAAATACACGGAGTATCTCTCAGTCCCCACCTGTCGCCCAGTGTCTGGGTCAGACTGTCCTTTCCCATGGTGTCTCCATCAGACCATGAGGAATGGCATCCTCCCTATGGTGCAACACTGCCCCGTTGAGACACCAGGCGATTTTGAGTCGTTAACCACAATGTGGTCATCGAACTGCCACCTGCTTCTTTGACGGTTGTATTCTGACTGTCGTGTTGTGGACTACACATGTCACGCGTTCAGTGTTTAGTTTACTAACAACAGTCAAAATATGGATGCTAGATATGTAAAACTGTAATGATGTTTTGAACTCTTTACGCGCTTATATTTACAGTATTTACACATAAACCATTATTATCTTCTAATAACTTTCTGGTACTCCTTCTTCCTGACAGTAAAGTAGAAACCACGACCAACCTCCCACTGGTTGCTTAATAAGTGACCCCTGGATTTGGGTCACCAGCTGTACTGTACTCTACTTCCTGTAGTGTTAGCAACAGTCAAGAGCAGAGGAAACTGGCCTCTCAGCCGGGCCACAGGGCTTTTGTTGTTCCGCGTCGCAAGGCGTTGATCCCTGAGCTGTCTGCTCGGCTCCTGTCTGTCGGTCTGTCTCTCTGTCTTCCGTTGTGATGCAGATCTGTTCCCTGAAGGACACACTCATTGACTGGCATGTAAACACACACTTGTACAAGCTGTCAGTATGTGTTTTGATGGTGTGGGACACATGTTATGTAAATACTGAGACATACACATGAATGTATTTCACATGGTGTGGCATGACGCTGTACGCACACAAACACTCTCTCACACACACACATAGGGATGACACAATTATTGTATAACTGCGTTTAAAAAACCGACCTCATGAAGTTGGCTGAGAGAATGCCAAAAGTGAGCAAAGCTGTCATCATTCAAAGGGTGGCTACTGTGAAGAATCTCAAATATCAAATATATTTTGATTTGTTTAACACTTCTTTGGTAACTACATGATTCCATATGTGTTATTTCATAGTTTTGATGTCCTCACTGTTATTCTACAATGTGTGTGTTTTGGAACGAACAGCTGACTGTAGACGGTACGGCCCGACATTCGTGTGGTTGAGTCTGTTTCCTCGATAATATAGACTCTTAACAACGTGATGAAACTTTGCTGCCCCTTGCTGAAACAAGAAAGCTGTTGTAGTAAACAGTATATAGAATGGGCTTGGAAGCTTGAACACTGGCAATATGACTGGTAAACTCATGGCTGCAATGGCATGCCTGGTATTGTGACGCGGTCATTTCCATGGTAATGTAGAATGTTCATTCAAATGATGTTAACTGATGTGGCTCATGCAATGGAATGTCTTTTTTTTGTATTGTCAGTTGAATCAACAAATCACAGCACATATTGATGGGTTCACTTCCTGATTTGACTTCCTGCTTTGCTATCATTGACCTGAATATGGACGCCGGTCTATTCATTCTATTTATATGGCAGCACATGCAGTCAGGAGGAAAGGAGAAAATGTGCGACACAAATAAACACACAATTCTATTTAGATTTTTTTGTTGTCATTCGGACGGTTGTTATGGAGACCGCAGTCATTTTGGCTGGCCAATTACCGTCATCCAAAATTCCATCACATCCCATCAGACACATGCGCACGACACACACATTTCTGATAGATAGGGGTCATAGTGGTAGCTGAAGTTAAATAAGGAGGGGACTGTGGCATGTTAACACCGAGTATTAGGAACAAACCACTGTGAGGGGGTCGCGTGTTGGACAATGGCTTCATGATGACATGTCCTTCACTGTGACATGTTACTATTGGCAGCCAGTCTTCTCATTGTGACATTACAGGCATATCTATCAATCCTTGACCACTGACCAGGTCTCTCTTGCGGAAGAGATGTCTATCTCAATGAGACTAACCCGGATAAACACGGCAGCTGTAGAGACTTATTGTAGTCTCCGTTCTTCTTTCTGAACGTGTGAAGAAGAACGAGAGGAAGCCGCTGCTACATATAGAAGAGTGGGTGTGAAAAGAAACACAACACCCTACACTAACTTCACTGCTGTCTGCTGTCAACAATATAATAAAACTATCTTTTTGGTTTCCACCAGCTCCCCGTGCAAATCCAGTCACATGACAACGGCTGTGAACATCTGGATGGAGTATTGTTTCTGAGGAGAGGAGGAGAGGTTCTGGTATGCAGGTTAGGCCATGGATGTTAATGGAATTGGGGGGGGGGTTAAGAGTGGTGTGATGAATCACACTTGGTCCTCCAATACCAACAAGACCAAAGAGATCTGCATAGACTTCAGGAAGCACCCACCTCTGCAGGTCAGAACATAGAGATGGTAAAGGAATCTGTAAATGTACAGACCTGATCTACAGAAATAGTAAACAGAGATATTTAATGTTGACTGTACTACATTGACTTTGTTTTTACAAATCTTTCATTTGAGAATATTTAAACTTTTTGTGTTTATTTGTTGGTTTGGCAATCCCACCGTCAGCCAGAGAAATATGCTGAGAAAGATTGTCACCACAGCAAGCAAGGTAGTAGGAGTCAAACAGACAGGCTTGGATGAGATCTTTAAGGTCAGGGCCTTCAGCAAGGCTCACAAAATCATTTTTGACCAAAGACACCCCCTGTACCCGGTCTTTGAACAGGTACTATATAGCCCCCACCCCTCCCCTGGCAGGAAAACACAAGTAGATAATAATTTGTGCCAGGTGTGATATTCCTCATAAACAGCCCGGGTTCATGTTCCTATTGACCCAGTGAGGCCAGCAGGCTAGTCTCTCTAAAACATGTTTTTATTGCTATGGTAACTGTTAGGCATTTTGTATTGTCAATCTGTTTTCTACTGTATTTAAACAGCACTTTAATGTGTACATGATACTGCAACAAAATGTCCACATGGGGACAAAGTCAGTTAGGTAGAATTTTGGATGGAGATAGCAGTGCCCTCTGATTTCAGGGGCTTTCCCTTGGCAGGAGGATGTGGTGGGGTCGGCGGGTAGGGAAACGAGGGGACCGGGTGCAGATTTCTTAGGCATGCTCTCTGCCCTGGCTCCTCTGTAGCTCATATAACTCAGCTATGCATACCAACTCACAATCCAAGACTAAGCATAAACTCTCACTACCACACGCGGGGAGAAAGAGAGGTGGAGTGATGTTTTGTTATGTGTCTCTGGCATACGGTTAGTTGCATGTGGAACGCGTTAGGGATTCTATATACGTTTTCTAAGGGCTGCTCTCATTCAATGATCAGAGGTGTGTGAAAGAGATGTTCCCTCAAGTCAAGGCCCACAACTACATCCAGACTCTATAGTAGTGTAGGTGCCTCCCTTTAGAACTGCTGTGGGCTAGGATTCCTGTGTCACCACCTAACCAATCCACTTTACCATTCAACAATGCCATTGTCTGACTGTGGGAAGTGCTAGCTGTCTATCGAGTACATCAAATACATGTGTCATGCTGACTAACTGTAGAAGATACACAACATTACCAAAAGTATGTGGACACCTGCTCGTCGAACATCTCATTCCAAAATCACGGGCATTAATATGGATTTGGTTCCCCCCCTTTGCTGCTATAACAGCCTCCACTCTTCTGGGAAGGCTTTCTACTAGAAGTTGGAACATTGCTGCTATAACAGCCTCCACTCTTCTGGGAAGGCTTTCTACTAGACATTGGAATACTGCTGTGGGGACTTGCTTCCATTCAGCCACGAGCATCAGCGAGGTCGGGCACTGGTGTTGGGCGATTAGGCCTGGCTATCAGCATTCCAATTCATCCCAAAGGTGTTTTGATGGGGTTGTGGCCAGGGCTCTTTGCAGGCCAGTCAAGTTCTTACACACTAATCTCGGCAAGCCATTTTTGTACAGTCCTCGCGTTGTTTATGATGCTAAAACAGGAAAGGGCCTTCCCCAAACTGTTGCCACAAAGTTGGAAGCACAGAATCGTCTAGAATGTTATTGTATGCTGTAGCGTTAATATTACCCTTCACTGGAATCTAGGTGGCCTAGCCCGAACCATGAAAAACAGCCCCAGACCATTATTCCTCATCCACCAAACTTTACAGTTGGTACTATGCATTGGGGTAGGTAGCGGGTTCCTGGCATCCGCCAAGTCCAGATTTGTCTGTCGGACTGCCAGATGTCAAAGCGTGATTCATCGCTCCACAGAATGCATTTCCACTGCTCCAGAGTCTAATGGCGGCAAGCTTTACACCACTCCAGCCGTCATTTGGCATTGCACATGGTGATCTTAGGCTTGTGTGCGGCTGCTCGGCCACGGAAACCCATTTCATGAAGCTCCCGACAAACAGTTTTTGTGCTGATGTTGCTTCCAGAGGCAGTTTGGAACTCGGTAGTGAGTGTTGCAAACAATGGCAGACTATTTTTGTACGCGCTTCAGCACTTCGTGGGACCGTCCTGTGAGCTTTTGTTGCCTACCACTTCGCTGCTGAGCCGTTGTTGCTCCTAGACATTTCCATTTCACAATGACAGCACTTACAGTTGACCGGGGCAGCTCTAGCAGGGCAGAAATTTGACGCATCCTATGACGGTGCCACGTTGAAAGTCACTGACCTCTTCAGTAAGGCCATTCTACTGCCAATGTTTGTCTATGGACATTGCATGGTTGTGTGCTCAATTTCATACACTTGTCAGCAGTGAGTGTGGCTGAAATGGAAGAATCCACTATTTGAAGGGGTATCCACATACCTTTGTCTGTCTGTCTGTTTAATGTAATGTCCTTTGACCACTTCCTCCTAGCTACATTTTGTATTGTCTTCTAGAAAGGGGGAGGAGGAAGTAGACTGTTTCCAAGGCGAGTGAAAGGTCACTCAAACCCATTTCGTAACGTGGCGTTGTGGATTTAGTTGGCGGCCGGGTGGTAATCCATTTCGGCGCTAGAAAACAGTGGTGTGTGTCCGGGCGAAACAGGTGCGTTCTCAGGAGCTGCTTAGCCACCCCCTTGATCACTGTCCAAAACTGACAGTGGCTATTATTACACATCGAAGGAGACCCAGTAGCACTGAAAATAATGACCTTTTTACTTAGCTTTTTCTGCCTCTCTCTTGACTCTTTTCAAAAGGCAATGGGGTCATGTAGGCCTATGAGGGTTATGGGTTCAGTTTCTCCATCAGCACCTCATTTGTAAGGGCTACGTTTCACTTACAGTACGGTAGCTACTGCTCTCCTCTCTGTGCCCTCACTGCTGTCTGTCCCAGTTATTGAGTGATCGGTCTGGTAACCTTCACAAGTGTGGCGATGCTAATAGCCTGTTTCATGTCACTTGACGACTCAACATTTTGTCTCTCAGATTCCGCCTGTGGAGTTGGGAGGCGTCTGTTTCATGTTTGTCCTTGGCATCAAATGGATGAGAGAGATTTAGGTCTTCACACATCACATGTGGAAAGAGTCATCACATTTTTCCCATGAAGCTTTGCAAATGGTACAGATGCAATTCTGAGGTAAAGTACAGTAGAAAATGAATAAAGAAGTTTGTAATTTTAGTGTACCGTGGAATGCTAGCACCAGTTGCAGTGTTGAAGAAGCATCAGATTGACAGGAAGAGTCAGTTCTTTATTAAACAGGAAGTTCATCCAAGGTGACAGAAGTGAGACAAACCAGTAGTCGTCTTCTTACTGGCTGTCGATATGGCCGGGTGCTCTGCTGTTTCTCAGGACATCTCAGCCTGGAGTTTCCCATTACAGTCCAGGGAAGAGGAGAGTATATGATGAAATAACATTGAAAGTAGTGCTGGGTACAAAGATGAACAACTTAACTCTCTTCACCCTGCTGCTGCTTACAGGAAACCAATATGTCATTTGGTAATTTGTAAGACTTAACCTCACAAAGCCATGGAACATTTTAAAGTAGCATACAATTAAAAAAATATAATATATATATATATATATATATATATATATATATATATATATATATATATATATATATATATATATATATATATATATATATATATATATATATATATATATATATATATATATATTAATTCAGGTATCACAGTTATCTTATTATAAATTGTGTGTTTTGAGCACTGAATGCTGATTGGCTGACAGCCGTGGTTGTATTTTTACTGCTCTAATTACGTTGGTAACCAGTTTATAATAGCAATAAGGCACCTTGGAGGTTTTTTGTCAAGTCTGTGACCATCGTCTTTCATCGCCTTTCAAAGTGTGTTGCATTATCGGGTTGAAAATTGTCCGACTTGCACCCACATGTCGACTGCATGAACTTTAAAAAAAATCCGGTGATCAATGGTTGTGAAGTTTTGAGTTCAGTCGACTGCAACTTTCTGCAGTTGGTCTTTACCAGCTTCATCCTGCAGCCAAAACCTGCATCATGGTAGGCTCTACTGTCAACCAATCATCATTAGGCTGTTTTTGTTTGACCCACACAAACGTGACCAAAGACGTGACTGAAAAAGGAACCAACTTTGCCGCAATTGCTATATTTCTACAGTGGATATGTACAAATGTTGATATTTTGATTGTACAATGTGTACACACACTTCCAGTTTGCGAGTGTGTGATATGGGGTTGGAGACATGTTTGTGTTTTTTATCAATCCTCATTAGTTGTTGCCAAGGCAGCAGCTACTCTTTCTGGGGTTTATTGTGGATCCCTATTAGTTGGGGCGACAGGGTAGCCTAGTGGTTACAGCATTGGACTAGTAACCGCAAGTTAGCATTCATTTTCATTAATGGTTAGCATTATCACCCTCTGCATTAGCATTCAATGCTAGCATTATCACCCTCTGCATTAGCATTCAATGCTAGCATTATCACCCTCGGCATTAGCATTCAATGCTAGCATTATCACCCTCTGCATTAGCATTCAAGGCTAGCATTATCACCCACTGCATTATCATTCAAGGCTGGCATTATCACCCTCTGCATTAGCATTCAAGGCTAGCAATATCATCCTCTGCATTAGCATTCAAGGTTAGCATTATCACCCTCTGCATTAGTATTCAATGTTGTTTCTCATGAGTTCATAGGGAGAGGAGTCTGGCTCTTTGCTGCTTCACAAGGCTCTTCCTCCCCTAGGCCATGAGACACATGAGGAAACCGTTAGGCTCAGACCAGTGCTTAGTGTGTATACTCTGTTTGTTCTCTACTCTCTCTATCTCTGTGTGTACTCTCTCTCTCTGTGTGTACTCTCTCTCTCTCTCTGTGTACTCTCTCTCTCTGTGTGTACTCTCTCTGTTTGTACTCTCTCTCTCTGTGTGTGCAGAGAGAGTGATGCAGAAAAATTAATCCATGCTTTTGTCACTTCTAGGTTAGACTACTGCAATGCTCTATTTTCCGGCTACCCGGATAAAGCACTAAATAAACTTCAGTTAGTGCTAAATACGGCTGCTAGAATCCTGACTAGAACCAAAAAATTTGATCATATTACTCCAGTGCTAGCCTCTCTACACTGGCTTCCTGTCAAAGCAAGGGCTGATTTCAAGGTTTTACTGCTAACCTACAAAGCATTACATGGGCTTGCTCCTACCTATCTCTCTGATTTGGTCCTGCCGTACATACCTATACGTACGCTACAAGACGCAGGCCTCCTAATTGTCCCTAGAATTTCTAAGCAAACAGCTGGAGGCAGGGCTTTCTCCTATAGAGCTCCATTTTTATGGAACGGTCTGCCTACCCATGTCAGAGACGCAAACTCGGTCTCAACCTTTAAGTCTTTACTGAAGACTCATCTCTTCAGTGGGTCATATGATTGAGTGTAGTCTGGCCCAGGAGTGGGAAGGTGAACGGAAAGGCTCTGGAGCAACGAACCGCCCTTGCTGTCTCTGCCTGGCCGGTTCCCCTCTTTCCACTGGGATTCTCTGCCTCTAACCCTATTACAGGGGCTGAGTCACTGGCTTGCTGGGGCTCTCTCATGCTGTCCCTGGAGGGGGTGCGTCACCTGAGTGGGTTGATTCACTGTTGTGGTCATCCTGTCTGGGTTGGCGCCCCCCCCCCCCCTTGGGTTGTGCCGTGGCGGAGATCTTTGTGGGCTATACTCAGCCTTGTCTCAGGATGGTAAGTTGGTGGTTGAAGATATCCCTCTAGTGGTGTGGGGGCTGTGCTTTGGCAAAGTGGGTGGGGTTATATCCTTCCTGTTTGGCCCTGTCCGGGGGTGTCCTCGGATGGGGCCACAGTGTCTCCTGACCCCTCCTGTCTCAGCCTCCAGTATTTATGCTGCAGTAGTTTATGTGTCGGGGGGCTGGGGTCAGTTTGTTATATCTGGAGTACTTCTCCTGTCCTATTCGGTGTCCTGTGTGAATCTAAGTGTGCGTTCTCTAATTCTCTCCTTCTCTCTTTCTTTCTCTCTCTCGGAGGACCTGAGCCCTAGGACCATGCCCCAGGACTACCTGACATGATGACTCCTTGCTGTCCCCAGTCCACCTGGCCATGCTGCTGTTCCAGTTTCAACTGACCTGAGCCCTAGGACCATGCCCCAGGACTACCTGACATGATGACTCCTTGCTGTCCCCAGTCTACCTGGCCATGCTGCTGCTCCAGTTTCAACTTCCACCTGACTGTGCTGCTGCTCTAGTTTCAACTGTTCTGCCTTATTATTATTCGACCATGCTGGTCATTTATGAACATTGAACATCTTGACCATGTTCTGTTATAATCTCCACCCGGCACAGCCAGAAGAGGACTGGCCACCCCACATAGCCTGGTTCCTCTCTAGGTTTCTTCCTAGGTATTGGCCTTTCTAGGGAGTTTTTCCTAGCCACTGTGCTTCTCCACCTGCATTGCTTGCTGTTTGGGGTTTTAGGCTGGGTTTCTGTACAGCACTTTGAGATATCAGCTGATGTACGAAGGGCTATATAAATAAATTTGATTTGATTTACTCTCTATCTCTGTGTGTACTCTCTCTGTGTGTACTCTGTGTAGTCTCTCTTTCTCTCTCTCTCTTTCTCTCTCTCTTTCTCTCTCTTTTTGTTGCTGCCCTGCTGGCTGCACACATCACATCCCCTGTTCCGTCGTTGATCCGAGCATTCCAGGGACGCCAAGCCACGAGGAGTGTCTCCTTTTCTGGAAGTTTTTGGATCGGGAGGCCTCGTGTGCTGCCTGGTTGCATTTAGCTTAATTTTCCTCCTCTCTCCTTTGTTTTTGCCCATCTAGGCAGATGTTGATGAGATTAATACGGATCCCCATTAGAGACAGCTTGTCTTACTCCGGTCCGACAGAAAACAAAAAATACATTTTTACATTTGATTAATTTAGCTGACACAGCGAGTGCATACGTTCTCATACTATTCTGTTGAACATTACAGACAAAATACACCACTCTGGTGGACTGGGGTGGTGGGAGTTTGATAGGTGGTGGACTGGGGTTGTGTTGGCTGGTGTTGGGAGGTTGATAGGTGGTGGGACTGGGGTTGTGTTGGGAGGTTGATAGGTGGTGGGACTGGGGTTGTGTTGGCTGGTGGTGGGAGGTTGATAGGTGGTGGACTGGGGTTGTGTTGGCTGGTGTTGGGAGGTTGATAGGTGGTGGGACTGGGGTTGTGTTGGGAGGTTGATAGGTGGTGGGACTGGGGTTGTGTTGGGAGGTTGATAGGTGGTGGGACTGGGGTTGTGTTGGCTGGTGGTGGGAGGTTGATAGGTGGTGGACTGGGGTTGTGTTGGCTGGTGTTGGGAGGTTGATAGGTGGTGGACTGGGGTTGTGTTGGCTGGTGGTGGGAGGTTGATAGGTGGTGGACTGGGGTTGTGTTGGCTGATAGGCAGTGGGACTGGGGTTGTGTTGGGAGGTTGATAGGTGGTGGGACTGGGGTTGTGTTTGCTGGTGGTGGGAGGTTGATAGGTGGTGGACTGGGGTTGTGTTGGCTGGTGGTGGGAAGTTGATAGGTGGTGGACTGGGGTTGTGTTGGCTGGTGGTGGGAGGTTGATAGATGGTGGACTTGGGTTGTGTTGGCTGGTGGTGGGAGGTTAATGGGTGGTAGACTGGGGTTGTGTTGGCTGGTGGTGGGAGGTTGATAGGTGGTGGACTGGGGTTGTGTTGGCTGATAGGCAGTGGGACTGGGGTTGTGTTGGCTGGTGGTGGGAGGTTGATAGGTGATGGGACTGGGGTGAAGAGACTCCTATATTACATCATGTTCTTTAGTATAAAACTTAACCTACAAGCTACACGTGAGTCTAACTTCAGTACAGGATATTCCAGTGTGTTTCAACAGAGCACATTCAGACCCAAACTTATGTAACAGCCTGTGTCAGCCTCAGCCAAGATCAGAGCTGCTTTGCCATTTCAGCCCCTCAATCCCCTTACTATGCAGGTGTGTGTGTGTGTGTGTGTGTGTGTGTTAGAGCCTGTGACCGGCAGGGCTTGTGTTTTACAGGAGAAACTCGATCCTTTTGACTCTGTATGGGCGGCACTTGAGAAATGTGGCTTGTGTTTGCACCCGTGTGAATTTCTAAGTGTTGACCCCTGTCTGGGAAAGCAATGCGCCCCAGCACTGTGCACAATTACCGTATAACAGACCACCATGAAAATAAAATATCCTCCATAATCATTAAATAAATACAGATTCCAGACGTCATGCTTGGCATTCAGGCCAAAGAGTTCAATCTTGGTTTCATCAGACCAGAGAATCTTGTTTCTCATGGTCTGAGAGTATTTAGGTGCCTTTTAGCAAAGGACACGAGGGCTGTCATCTGCCTTTTACTGAGGAGTGGCTTCCGTCTGGCCACTCGACCACAAAGGTCTGATTGGTGGAGTGCTGCAGAGATGGTTGTCCTTCTGGAAGTTTCTCCCTTCTCCACAGAGGAACTCTAAAGCTCTGTCAGAGTGACCATTGGATTTTTGGTCACCTCCCTGACCAAGGCCCTTCTCCCTGATTGCTCAGTTTGGCCGGCGGCCAGCTCTTGGAAGAGTCTTGGTGGTTCCAAACTTCTTCCATTTAAGAATGATGGAGGCCACTGTGATCTTGGGGACCTTCAATGCTGCAGAAATGTTTTGGTGCCCCCAGATCTGTGCCTCGACACAATCCTGTCTCTGAGCTCTACGGACAATTCCTTCGACCTCATGGCTTTGGTTTTGCTCTGACATGCACTGTCAACTGTGGGACCTTATATAGACAGGTGTGTGCCTTTCCAAATCATGTCCAATCAATTGAATTTACCACAGGTGGACTCCAATCAAGTTGGAGAAACATCTCAAGGATGATCAATGGAAACAGGATGCACCTGAGCTCAATCTCATAGCAAATTGTCTGAATACTTATGGAAATGTATTTTTATTTTATTTATAATAAATTAGCAAAAATGTCAAACTGTTTTCGCTTCGTCATTATGGGGTATTGTGATGTCATTATGGGGTATTGTGATGTCATTATGGGGTATTGTGTGTAGATTGCTGTGGATTTTAGAATAAAGCTGTACCGTAACAAAATGTGGAAAAAGTCAAGTGTTCTTTGTTACTTTCCGAAGTGTGTGTGTGTGTGTGTGTGTGTGTGTGTGTGTGTGTGTGTGTGTGTGTGTGTGAAATGAATGGAATGGAATCTCTAACCCTGGCAATTTGACTGGTAAACTCATACATATGCTCACAATGGCTGCCTGGTATTGTGATGCAATAATTTCCATGGTAATGTAGAATGTTCATTCAAATGATAACTGATGCAGTGGAATGTGTTTTCAGTTGAGTTGAATCAACAAATCACAGCACTATTGATGGGTTCACTTCCTGATTTTTACTTCCTGCTTTGCTCCTATGGGTACAGTGCGTGCACCCATTATACTATCATTGACTTGTTCTATTCATTCTATTTCTATGGCAGCACATGCAGTCAGGAGCGGATGAGAAGAGAAAATGTGGGTCTTTTAAAAAAAAAATCTATTTGAATGGTTATTACGGTGACCGCGGTCATTTGGCTGGCCAATAAGCATCATTCAACGTTCCATAACCGTCACAGCCATTACCCACAATCCCAGCTGCTTTTCTATCAGTTCAGTGAAGATTCTGCTGTAATACCACACAGATAATTACTTTTGCCATGCCTCAAGGCACCATGGGTAGGAGAGTGTCCAGTTGTCACCGTTGCCACGCCGCCTCACAAACTCAAATTTGGACTCCCGTCAAACAGAAACCAAAATGTTGGCGGCAGTTCAATCATAACAAAAACTGACAGCCGGGCGAATAAACATTAGCTGTATATTTAAACTGGGAATCAAGATGCATCTCCTCACTGTCGTTGCATTAAGGAAGTTAACAGACAGGGACATTAATCTTTAACATGTTTAACAATGTGCTTTTTTTGTTCCACTTATCAAGTACTGTAAAGTCCAACTTCAGTTTTATGGGCTCTGGATTTGGATGAATTTCTTTGGAAAAATGTTCAGTTTGAAGTAATTGGAACGAAGAGAAACTGTAAGTCTGTTTGTTCCTATACTAAGTGGAAGACCAGTGTCAGGTGTGTGTTCCTGTGGAAGACCTGTGTCAGGTGTGTGTTCCTGTGGAAGACCTGTGTCAGGTGTGTGTTCCTGTGGAAGACCTGTGTCAGGTGGGTGTTCCTGTGGAAGACCTGTGTTAGGTGGGTGTTCCTGTGGAAGACCTGTGTCAGGTGTGTGTTCCTGTGGAAGACCTGTGTCAGGTGGGTGTTCCTGTGGAAGACCTGTGTCAGGTGGGTGTTCCTGTGGAAGACCTGTGTCAGGTGGGTGTTCCTGTGGAAGACCTGTGTCAGGTGGGTGTTCCTGTGGAAGACCTGTGTCAGGTGGGTGTTCCTGTGGAAGACCTGTGTCAGGTGGGTGTTCCTGTGGAAGACCTGTGTCACGTGGGTGTTCCTGTACTAAGTGGAAGACCTGTGTCAGGTGTGTGTTCCTGTACTAAGTGGAAGACCCGTGTCAGGTGTGTGTTCCTGTGGAAGACCTGTGTCAGGTGTGTTTCTCGCTCCCCTCTCTCTCTCTCGCTCCTCTCTCTCGCTCCCCTCTCTCTCTCTCGCTCACCTCTCTCTCTCTCGCCCCTCTTTCTCTCTCTCTCTCGCTCCCCTCTCTCTTTCTCTCGCTCTGCGCTCTCCGCTCTCTCTCTCTCTCGCTCACCTCTCTCTCTCTCTCTCGCTCCCCTCTCTCTCTCTCTCTCGCTCCCCTCTCTCTCTCTCGCTCACCTCTCTCTCTCGCTCACCGCTCTCTCTCTCTCGCTCCCCTCTCTCTCTCTCGCTCCCCTCTCTCTCTCTCGCTCACCTCTCTCTCTCTCTCGCTCACCTCTCTCTCTCTCTCGCTCCCCTCTCTCTCTCTCTCGCTCCTCTCTCTCTCTCTCTCTCTCGCTCCCCTCTCTCTCTCTCTCTCGCACCCCTCTCTCTCTCTCTCGCTCACCTCTCTCTCTCTCGCTCCTCTCTCTCTCTCTCTCGCTCCTCTCTCTCTCTCTCTCGCTCCTCTCTCTCTCGCTCCTCTCTCTCTCTCTCTCGCTCCTCTCTCTCTCTCTCTCGCTCACCTCTCTCTCTCCCTCTCGCTCACCTCTCTCTCTCTCTCTCGCTCACCTCTCTCTCTCTCTCGCTCCCCTCTCTCTCTCTCTCTCGCTCCCCTCTCTCTCTCTCTCGCTCACCTCTCTCTCTCTCTCTCGCACCCCGCTCTCAATCTCCTCTCTTGGTCCCAGCTATCCCCCAGTTAACGACTAGCTGGCTAATGAAATGTGTCCTAATAGCTGTGCTGAGGACCTGAAATAGTAGACCGTTGAGAATCGTTATTTACTGTTCTTTAAAAGTGTCTGGCCTGTCCAGTTGAGTTATGACACTGCCATATGGTTACAGTTGACAAGGAGCTAGTTTGTTCCAAGTTGACGTCACTCCCCTTGTATACATGTGCTCACATGCTATTGTTGCGTTGATACTGTCGGGGGCGTTGATACTGTCTGGGGGCCTTGATACGGTCGGGGGTCTTGATACGGTTGGGGGGCCTTGATACGGTCGGGGGGGCCTTGATACTGTCGGGGGCGTTGATACTGTCTGGGGGCCTTGATACGGTCGGGGGTCTTGATACTGTCTGGGGGCCTTGATACGGTCGGGGGTCTTGATACGGTCAGGGGGCCTTGATACCGTCGGGGGGCCTTGATACGGTTGGGGGCGTTGGTGCTGTAGGGGGCGTTGGTGCTGTAGGGTGTGTTGATGATACAGTAGGGTGTGTTGATACAGTAGGGTGCGTTGATACTGTAGGGTGCTTTGATGATACTGTCGGGTGCGTTGATACAGTAGGGTGTGTTGTTGATACTGTAGGGTGCGTTGATACTGTAGGGTGCGTTGATACAGTAGGGTGTGTTGATGATACTGTAGGGTGTGTTGATGATACTGTAGGGTGTGTTGATGATACTGTAGGGTGTGTTGTTGATACTGTAGGGTGTATTGTTGGTACTGTAGGGTGTGTTGTTGATACTGTAGGGTGTGTTGATGATACTGTAGGGTGTGTTGATGATACTGTAGGGTGTGTTGATGATACTGTAGGGTGTGTTGATGATACTGTAGGGTGTGTTGATGATACTGTAGGGTGTGTTGATGATACTGTAGGGTGTGTTGATGATACTGTAGGGTGCGTTGATGATACTGTAGGGTGCGTTGATACAGTAGGGTGTGTTGATGATACTGTAGGGTGCGTTGATGATACTGTAGGGTGCGTTGATACAGTAGGGTGCGTTGATTATACAGTAGGGTGCGTTGTTGATACTGTAGGGTGCGTTGATGATACTGTAGGGTGCGTTGATGATACTGTAGGGTGCGTTGATACAGTAGGGTGTGTTGATGATACTGTAGGGTGTGTTGATGATACTGTAGGGTGTGTTGATGATACTGTAGGGTGCATTGATACAGTAGGGTGTGTTGTTGATACTGTAGGGTGTGTTGATGATACAGTAGGGTGTGTTGATGATACAGTAGGGTGTGTTGATGATACAGTAGGGTGTGTTGATGATACAGTAGGGTGTGTTGATGATACTGTAGGGTGTGTTGATGATACAGTAGGGTGTGTTGATGATACAGTAGGGTGTGTTGATGATACTGTAGGGTGTGTTGTTGATACTGTAGGGTGTATTGTTGATACTGTAGGGTGTGTTGATGATACTGTAGGGTGTGTTGATGATACAGTAGGGTGTGTTGATGATACAGTAGGGTGTGTTGATGATACAGTAGGGTGTGTTGATGATACTGTAGGGTGTGTTGATGATACAGTAGGGTGTGTTGATGATACAGTAGGGTGTGTTGATGATACAGTAGGGTGTGTTGATGATACAGTAGGGTGTGTTGATGATACAGTAGGGTGTGTTGATGATACAGTAGGGTGTGTTGATGATACAGTAGGGTGTGTTGATGATACAGTAGGGTGTGTTGATGATACTGTAGGGTGTGTTGATGATACAGTAGGGTGTGTTGATGATACAGTAGGGTGTGTTGATGATACTGTAGGGTGTGTTGATGATACTGTAGGGTGTGTTGTTGATACTGTAGGGTGTGTTGATGATACTGTAGGGTGTGTTTTCCCAGTCCTCTGTTTGGTTTAGACCCCCTGCTCCGTCTCTCCAGAAACTCCTGATCCTTAGATTACAGTAGATCCAATATTGAGTTAAGGGATCAGAATGTGTTAACATAATGCACTGACGTGTATGAAAGTGTCCACGTACAGGTGAGAGTAAAGTATACATGGCGTGTTGTCATTGGATAATGCTAGCTAGCCAATGAATGAAGCCACGGGAATTTCTGGTGAATAGTGCAATCTTTGGCCAGGGTACGTTGGAGGAAGAGCTGGTGGGAAACCCAGACCCATGTGTCTGCCGTAGCTCTCCTCTGACTACCACGTAATCTACACCAACCACCGGAACCAGCAGGCACCCACAACCACACGCAGATCCAGCGTTACCCAGCGTCCCCGGTGTCTGTGTGCATGCTTGTGTTGTTAGTGTGTGTGTGTTAGCGAGGGATCTGTGCCTAAGGACAACTACAGAATGAGAAATGACAATGCTTTTTCTTTTAGCTCGCCAGTTAATTGCTAGGTCCCAGTCAGTAACTGTGATATTAGCTGTCTGAGTAGATGTCATGGTTACTTACTACTGCTACTCTCTGCTTCAGTTCTTTAACATTGGTGTTCTTTTACCTTGTAATAAAGAGGTGTATTTTGATGCGCTGACTATAGCTGTTCTCTCTGTTCTGGTGGTTTATTTATGGAGAGGGGAATTAGTGTCGTGTTGATGATAACGTCAATAATTGATATTGTTGTTAAGGTTAAGGAGAACTGGTACACTGTATCAGTTAGAAGGCAACAAGATAACACCAGGGACAACAAACGCAACACCAGGAACAACCAATAGCGCTAGCAACCAACACACATCTCACATGAATGGAAAACATCTCTTGTTTATGTCACCTCGAAATAGACTTCCTCCTTTTATTTCCATTCATCTTGCCGCCCACTCACCCAGGATGCTTTGTGATCCTGCGAGCGCTGAGATTTTTTTCCTGCGAAGCCAGAGACTGCATACCACCAGACGACCGCCACACACAGGAAGTTGCCTTCATAAACAACGTGTCCTCATAAACCCACAAACAGATGTCGTCGTCAAACCCACATACACTTTCAAATAACTCCTTTTACAAACAGCACCAGAACCAGTTGTACCTGCTCTGTCAGCAATACTTAATGGATTCAGATGTTTCCATATGCATCCAGGACATCTTTCTTCAGAAGTGCAGATGAGACATTTTACTGCAGATGTTTAGCATAGTTTCATATTGGCAGTAGATTTGCTGTAGTTGTAACAGTGACAGGACTACAGTACACATTTGCTCTGAAACAAGATGTTTCCTTCATGTTGTGAGTTTGTTTGCGTGTGTGAGAGAGCGAGCGAGAGGGAGACGTTCCATTGTTGAGGTTTTCCAAGATAAGCCAACTGGTTTCCAGGGACTATTTTTAGCTCACAGTTCTCAAATTTGACCCCTTTTGGGTCGTATTCTGACGGGTGTTTTTATTTATCATGAGTCCCCCGGAACACTGTGTCACCACGGATCACTTCACTTCCTGTCACATGGGTCATTGTAGGGTCAGCACGTCACACACATACACTTGCGCACTGAGAATGATGTGACACACACACACACTGAAAATGACATCTGAGAGGAAGGGAATGGGAAGGTGAGTTTTGTGTTCCTGAATTGCAGCAGGTGGCCAACCCAAGTTCCATTTGTTATTTTCCAAGACTTTTGATAATAATTTAAAACACTTTTCTCAAATTGGGCTCAACTTAAACAAAATAGTAGTATTACTGTACAAGGTCTACAGGGTTTTTGTCTTCTGTACAGCCATAAAACATGAACATCACCATCTCTTTCCTGGGTGGACAGCATGACACGTCTTTGTACAATGGATGTGCTGTAAGAAGTGGTGAGAGAGTTGGACTTGAGACCCATGGTTGTTGTCACACTGATGCAATACGGAATGCGCTTAAGATATCACCAGGTAGCCAAATAGATGCTATGTAAATATGTAAATTTCTGTGACGGAGGACGCCTGCTAAGCAAATGAATTATATGACCTTTGTAAACATCATTTAGATATGCTAAAGCCTCCTTCAGAAACGCTTTGTCTTCATGACAAGTTGCATTTCATTATTTAGCTGCATTACTTTGATTATAATGTCAATAATTTACTGAACATATTTTATATGTATTTTTTCCAGTTAAGCGATATCGTCCAATCACGCGCCCTTGCCAATAGTTTTGCCAAGTAACATGGGTTTCTTACCCAGTGTCCTCTCACCTGTACTTAGCCTGGGCTGTGGTCCAATCAAAAGTCAATGTTTCCTTTTATCCATACAGTTAACTACATCATTTATAACATAGGGATGCAGCAGAGATAATGCTATGACCTGGTCTAAAGCAGAACACCAGTCAGTATCTGGTGTGACCACCATTTGACTCATGCAGCACGACACATCTCCTTCGCATAGAGTTGATCAGGCTGTTGATTGTGGCCTGGTGAATGTTGTCCCACTGCTCCTCTTCAATGCCTGTGCAAAGTTGCTGGATTTTGGCAGGAACTGGAACACACACTGTTGTAGACATTGATCCAGAGCATCCCAAACATGCTCAATGGGTGACATGTCTGGTGAGTGTAAAGGCCACGGGAGAACAGGGACATTTTCAGCTTCCAGGAATTGTGTACAGATCCTGGTGACATGGAGCCCGGCATTATCATGCTGAAACATGAGGCGATGGCGGATAAGTGGCACAACAATGGGCCTCGCTCGTCACAGTATCTCTGTGCAGTCAAATTGCCATAAATAAAATGCAATTCATCCATAAAGAGCACACTTCTCCAGCGTGCCAGTGGCCATCGAAGGTGAACATTTGCCCACTGAAGTCGGTTAGGATGCCGAACTGCAGTCCAGTCAAGACCCTGCTGAGCATGCAGAGGAGCTTCTCTGAGAGTTTACAGTTTGTGCTGAAATCCTTTTGGGTTCATTAGCTGTACGTGTGGCTTGTGAAGAAGCCGGGTGTGGAAGTCGGATTTAAACACATTTTAGAGAAGAAAGCTTTTTGTGCGTATTGAATATTTCGGGGATCTTTTATTTCAGCTTGTGAAACATGGGACCAACACTTTACATGTTGATGCAATGTTTTCGTTTCTCTGTTAGTGTGTATTGTTCAACAGACAATGCCTTACTCATTGTGTCCAGTGGAATATTGTTTAAAGAGAGAGTGTCTTATTCTATAGATGGTTATACACACTGCACTCACTATCCTGTCTGTCCTGACGAACATAGTCTGGTTTAGAGTAATGACTGGTCCATGTGCAGTGTACACTACATTATCAGCTGTGTGTAGGTTGTCATCTGTGCATGTGTGCACTTTTGTGTGGTTATAGCAAATACATAGGCATGCTTTTGTGAATGTGTATGTGTTCCATTGGACTGTATAGATAATGTGTGTGGCACTCGCTCAGACAGTTTGGCGCAGGCCCAGATCACACTGTCCTTTTGAAAGGGATACAGTGGCTTGCGAAAGTATTCACCCCCCTTGGCATTTTTCCTATTTTGTTGCCTGACAACCTGCAATTAAAATTGAAGAAGAAAAAAAGATTTACACAACATGCCTATCACTTTGAAGAAGCAAAGTATTTTTTCTTGTGAAACAAACAAGAAATAAGATAAACAACTGAACTTGAGCGTGCATAACTATTCACCCCCCAAAGTCAATACTTTGTAGAGACACCTTTTGCAGCAATTACAGCTGCAAGTCTGTTGGGGTATGTCTCTATAAGCTTGGCACATCTAGCCACTGGGATTTTTGCCCATTCTTCAAGGCAAAACTGTTCCAGCTCCTTTAAGTTGGATGGATTCCTGCTGGTGTACAGCAATCTTTAAGTCATACCACAGATTCTCAATTAGATTGAAGTCTGGGCTTTAACTAGGCCATTCCAAGACATTTAAATGTTTCCCCTTAAACCACTCGAGTGTTGCTTTAGCAGTATGCTTAGGGTCATTGTCCTGCTGGAAGGTGAACCTCCATCCCAGTCTCAAATCTCTGGAAGACTGAAACAGGTTTCCATCAAGAATATCCCTGTATTTACCACCATCCTTCAATTCTGACCAGTTTCCCAGTCCCTGCAGATGAAAAACATGGTGTTCTCGGGGTGATGAGAGGTGTTGGGTTTGCCTCCAGACTTAGCTTTTTCCTTGATGGCCAAAAAGCTAAACTTTTGTCTCATCTGACCAGAGTACCTTCTTCAATATGCTTGGGGAGTCTCCCACATGCCTTTTGACGAACACCAAATGTGTTTGCTTTTTTTGTTCTTTAAGCAATGGCTTTTTTTTCTGGCCCAGATCTGTGGAGTGTACGGCTTAAAGTGGTCCTATGGACAGATACTCCAATCTCCGCTGTGGAGCTTTACAACTCCTTCAGGGTTATCTTTGGTTCCTTTGTTGCCTCTCTGATCAATGCCCTCCTTGCCTGGTCTGTGAGTTTTGGTGGGCGGCCTTCTCTTGGCAGGTTTGTTGTGGCGCCATATTCTTTCAATTTTTTTTATAATGGATTTAATAGTGCGCCATGGAATGTTCAAAGTTTCTAATATTTTTTTATTACCCAACCCTGATCTGTACTTCTCCACAACTTTGTTCCTGACCTGTTTGGAGAACTCCTTGGTCTTCATGGTGCCGCTTGCTTAGTGGTGTTGCAGACTCTGGGGCCTTTCAGAACATATGTGTGTGTGTGTATATATAATGAGATCATGTGACAGATCATGTGACACTTAGATTGCACACAGGTGGACTTTATTTAACTAATTATGTGACTTCTGAAGGTAATAGGTTGCACCAGATCTTATTTAGGGGCTTCATAGCAAAAAAATTTTTTGAATATTTTGAAACTATTTTTTATTTCACTTAACCAGTTTGGACTGTTTTGTGTATGTCCATTACATGAAATCCACATAAAAATCTAGTTAAATTACAGGTTGTATTGCAAAAAAATAAGAAAAACGCCAAGGGAGATGAATACTTTTGCAAGGCACTGTAGGCTGTACTGCCGGACTCATTTGCTGTAGGATTCTCTAGAGCACAAATGAAAACAATGTGGCCTCTTGGGATGTGTGAGGAATATCATACCAAACTGTAAAATGGAAACATTGCTGGAAGAGGGTTTCTCAGACGTGATGTTTTTGACAGGATACAATAGTGCCCATGCGGAAATCCAATGACACAGTTTTGCTCTCTGATGCTGTTAAATGTCTTCAATACAATCTCTAGAATTAAGTTTGAAAATTTCAGACATTAATTTTTGAGAGGCTCTGTTCTTTGCAACCTTGGAGTGACGTGACCTTGTGGTACAGCACTATTCACCCATTAGCACAGTGTAGCACAGTGTTTTTAAAAACAGATAATGTCAAATAAATATGTAAATAATAAATCATGTAAATAATAAATCATGTAAATCTGTCTGGACGTGAATTGTGAACATCTGTCAATGTCTTGCCAAATGGATGTTTATAGATGTGATTATACCATGGCATTATGGAATTCTCATTTCTGATTGGCTTGGAGGGCATTCTAGAGCGTTCATTATTCCCTTGCAGCGCACGGTTTATCTGCACGGTCAAATTCAATGGCTATAGTTCATTCTTACATGTTCTATATTTGAGCTGCTTTTGAAAGCAAAAGTCAAATTTGGCATTTGTTGAGTTAGATTTTCCTTAATAGCAAGCTAGGACTGATGGTTTGGTTAGCTAAACTAGGAAGTCTGTGTTTGGTTATCAAGGCAACTACTGTATCTATCTAGTCAACTCGCAAGCTACTTCAGTGGATGTTGAACACATTTCTTGTGCCAAATTAACACATTTCTTGCAGAAAATGTGTTATATGATAGCCATGGTATAACTGGGATAATCAAATAGGGGCTCTATGCGTTCTCTGGAAAATAATATATCTCTGGAAGGTGAGTTCCGCCACTTCCACGCCATTAATTATTGAGCATAAAATGCATAGGCCCTCATTGATTATCCCTTACTTAATACACAAGACTTGATGCCTGTGACCTTTAACCTGAGTATGACCTGTAACATTTGATCTTTTGAACTCTCTCCAGACCCCTGTCTGACAGTGATGCCTCCATGCATGGGTGCCGCAGACCGGTTCAGCCTGGAGGCCCTCCGGGTCATTCACAAACAGCTGGATGATGACAATGACGGGGGAATCGAGGTCAACGAGAGTGTAGAGGTGAGTAATACTAAAACTGGATTAGTCTATGTATGTGACATTCGCTGATCATTTGTGATACCAAGTCATTGGTGTTGTCAAGTCATGTATGTGACCTGATTATTTCTGTTACAAGTCATGTGTGTAATTTGGTCATTGTTGTTATGAAGTCCTCTCCGTTACCAAGTCGTCATTGTTCCCTGGTCATTTCTGTTTTCCAAGTTATTTATTTTTTATGATAATGTTTTGAGTATGCATTGTTAAGGTGGGAACGCTTTGTGGCTTTAAAAGTTGACCTGAACTTGGCCTTAAAACCTTACAGTCTGATAAACAACGCCATAAACTAATGGAGTAATGTTTGCAAGCCATTATCAGCTTAGGAAGCTCGTGGAGAGATAGTGGAGATAAGAGAGGGAGAGAGAGAGAATTATAATATGATAGGCCTTTCTCAGTGTGATTAACAGTAGGACCACCATGACCTGGTCTGACCTATAACCTCTCGTAATCAGCACCGTCTTAGTTGAATAAAAAACACATTTATTGTGTGTGTGTGTGCGTACACATTTGTGTTTGTGTGCCCAAGCATGTGTGGGATGACGGAGCAAGTTATTGCCCTGCGACTTTATAAGAGTAAAGAGAAGCTTTGTAAAAGCCCATGTTTATGACCCCAGTAGGATTTGATAGCTCTTCTTGATTGCAAGGAGGCAAAGAGTTGCCCATTCTGCCAAGACATGAGCTATCCTCGGATCAGAGGACGGTTGTAGTGTCACTAGAGATTCCCAGTGGTGTACGACTAGGTGCAGGGTGAAGCTCCATGTAGACGCTGATCTTGGGTGATTTAAAAAATATATATATTTAATTTTCTCTACGAATGGTTAAGGTTAGGATTTGGGGAGGGGAGGGGAATTTGATCCTACATCTGTACCCCAAGCGAAACTTGACCCTGGAATGTGTGACTATTCCCAGGGAGATTGGATTGACACACTCAGGCGAACATGTGACATGTTCTGCTCTTTTCTGTTCATGCTGTGTTAGGAGCCTAAACCGTTTTAGAAAATTCACCCAATTTTACACTGAGTATACAAAACATTAAGAACACCTGCTCTTTCCATGACAGACTGACCAGGTGAATCCAGGTGAAAGCTATGATCCCTTATTGATGTCAGTTGTTAGATGAAGGGGAGGAGACGGGTTAAAGAAAGTGTTTTAATCCTTGAGACATGGATTGTGTCTGTGTGCCTTTCAGAGGGTGAATAAACACAAGATTGAAGTGCCTTTAACTTCTCTAGGATATGTGGGACGCTAGCGTCCCACCTGGCCAACATCCAGTGAGATTGCAGAGCGCCAAATTCAAATACAGAAATACTCATTATAAAAATTCTGAAAAGATACAACTATTTTACATTGGTTTAAAGATTAACTTCTTGTGAATCCAACCACGGTGTCAGATTTAAAAAATGCTTTACGGCGAAAGCAAACCATGCGATTATTTGATAACATCGCCCAGCAGACAAATCATTACAAACAGTAACCAGCCAAGTAGAAGAGTTACACAAGTCAGAAATGGAGATAAAATTAATCCCTTACCTTTGAAGATCTTCATATTGTGGCACTCAGAAGACATTCATTTATTCAATAAATGTTCCTTTTGTTCGATAAAGTCTCTCTTTATATCCGAAAACCTCCGATTTGTTTGCATTTTCTTCAGTAATCCACAGGCTCAAACGCAGTCACAACAGGCAGACAAAAAAATCTAAATTGTATCCGTAAAGTTCATAGAAACATGTCAAAAGATGTTTATATTCAATCCTCAGGTTGTTTTTAGCCTTAATAATCTATAATATTTCAACCGGACAATAACGTTGTCAATATAAAAGGTAAAGAAGAAAGGCACTCTCTCGGTCGTGCGCATGAAAAAGCTCTGTGACGCGGCAGGGTCCACTCATTCTGCTCTTACTCCCTCATTTTTCAGAATACAAGTTGACATCTAGTGGAAGCCATAGGAACTGCAATTTTGAGTCCTAAGTCAATGGATACTGTAATGGCATTGAATAGAAAAAAAATCCTACTTCCTGAATGGATTTTTCTCCAGTTTTCGCCTGCCAAATCAGTTCTGTTATACTCACAGACATTACTTTAACAGTTTTTGAAACTCTAGAGTGTTTTCCATCCAAATCTACTAATTATATGCATGTCCTATCTTCTGGGCCTGAGTAGAAAGCTGTTTAATTTAGGCATGCTTTTCATCCAAATTTCAAATGCTGCCCCCTACCCTAGAGAAGTTAAACAGGGTATGGTAGTAGGTGCCAGGCGCACCAGTTTGTGTCAAGAACTGCAATGCTGCTGGATTTGTCACTCAACAGTTTCCAGTGTGCATCAAGAATGGTCCACCAGCCACAGAACATCCAGCCAACTTGACACAACTGTTGGAGTCAACATGGACCAGCATCCCTGTGGAACGCTTTCGACACCTTGTAGAGTCCATGCCCTGATGAATTGAGATGCTCTGAGGGCAACAGGAAGGTGTTCCTAATGTTTGGTATACTCAGTGTATATACATTATTCCCAATAACTTGTTTGACACACTTTGTTTGATTATTTGATTATTAATGAAAAATTGTGTTAAGGGTTAAATGCCTTTTGGGAGTTTGTAAGAAAATTAGTGAAGTCTGTGTTGATGGTGACAGGGTTGATGGTGACAGGGTTGAGGATACAAAGGTTGGAGAAAGGGGGCCACTTTAGGGATGTCCTCACCCCCTGCCACACACATCTTGGCCCACCCCCACCCATAATGTGGGAGTGACACCAGCGTTTCCCCTCTACTTCTCTTACACTCACACACACACACACACACTCTCACACACACATTCTCACACTCACACTCACACAACCTCAATCTCTCTTCCTGGCAGTAGTGAGGTAACGGGTGACAGTGATGAGGTAACGGAGTTGACAGTAACCTTGTCACAGGGGACATAATATGGTGATAGTGACACCAGTAGTGAGGGTTCTAGTGTAGTGTAGGGCTGCTGGATAGTGACACCAGTAGTGATGGGGTTCTAGTGTAGTGTAGGACTGCTGGATAGTGACACCAGTAGTGATGGGGTTCTAGTGTAGTGTAGGACTGCTGGATAGTGACACCAGTAGTGAGGGTTCTAGTGTAGGGCTACTGGATAGTGACACCAGTAGTGAGGGTTCTAGTGTAGTGTAGGACTGCTGGATAGTGACACCAGTAGTGAGGGTTCTAGTGTAGTGTAGGACTGCTGGATAGTGACACCAGTAGTGAGGGTTCTAGTGTAGTGTAGGACTGCTGGATAGTGACACCAGTAGTGAGGGTTCTAGTGTAGTGTAGGACTGCTGGATAGTGACACCAGTAGTGAGGGTGTTCTAGTGTAGGGCTACTGGATAGTGACACCAGTAGTGAGGGTTCCAGTGTAGTGTAGGGCTACTGGATAGTGACACCAGTAGTGAGGGTTCTAGTGTAGTGTAGGGCTACTGGATAGTGACACCAGTAGTGAGGGTTCTAGTGTAGGGCTACTGGATAGTGACACCAGTAGTGATGGGGTTCTAGTGTAGGGCTACTGGATAGTGACACCAGTAGTGAGGGTTCTAGTGTAGGGCTACTGGATAGTGACACCGGTAGCGATGGGGTTCTAGTGTAGTGTAGGGCTACTGGATAGTGACACCAGTAGTGAGGGTTCTAGTGTAGTGTAGGACTGCTGGATAGTGACACCAGTAGTGCAGGTTCTAGTGTAGTGTAGGGCTGTTGGATAGTGACACCAGTAGCGATGGGGTTCTAGTGTAGTGTAGGACTGCTGGATAGTGACACCAGTAGTGCGGGTTCTAGTGTAGTGTAGGGCTGTTGGATAGTGACACCAGTAGCGATGGGGTTCTAGTGTAGTGTAGGGCTACTGGATAGTGACACCAGTAGCGATGGGGTTCTAGTGTAGGGCTACTGGATAGTGGACCATCACCTGTTTGACTGAGTGCGAGTTGGACCTCAGTCAGCAAAGTTATACGAATAGATTAGCTATTTTTATAGACGTGGATTATTCATATTGTGACCAATTTTCTTAATATTCAGTTACTTTATACTTCAGTTGGGGGTAGTTCTGCTTGTGGAGTGTATGGGGGTCGTTCTGCTTGTGGAGTGTATGGGGGTCGTTCTGCTTGTGGAGTGTATGGGGGTCGTTCTGCTTGTGGAGTGTATGGGGGTCGTTCTGCTTGTGGCGTGTATGGGGGTAGTTCTGCTTGTGGAGTGTATGGGGGTAGTTCTGCTTGTGGAGTGTATGGGGGTCGTTCTGCTTGTGGCGTGTATGGGGGTAGTTCTGCTTGTGGAGTGTATGGGGGTAGTTCTGCTTGTGGAGTGTATGGGGGTCGTTCTGCTTGTGGAGTGTATGGGGGTCGTTCTGCTTGTGGAGTGTATGGGGGTCGTTCTGCTTGTGGAGTGTATGGGGGGTCGTTCTGCTTGTGGAGTGTATGGGGGTCGTTCTGCTTGTGGAGTGTATGGGGTCGTTCTGCTTGTGGAGTGTATGGGGGGTCGTTCTGCTTGTGGAGTGTATGGGGGTCGTTCTGCTTGTGGAGTGTATGGGGGTCGTTCTGCTTGTGGAGTGTATGGGGGTCGTTCTGCTTGTGGAGTGTATGGGGGTCGTTCTGCTTGTGGAGTGTATGGGGGTCGTTCTGCTTGTGGAGTGTATGGGGGTCGTTCTGCTTGTGGAGTGTATGGGGGTCGTTCTGCTTGTGGAGTGTATGGGGGTCGTTCTGCTTGTGGCGTGTATGGGGGTCGTTCTGCTTGTGGAGTGTATGGGGGTCGTTCTGCTTGTGGAGTGTATGGGGGTCGTTCTGCTTGTGGAGTGTATGGGGGTCGTTCTGCTTGTGGAGTGTATGGGGGTCGTTCTGCTTGTGGAGTGTATGGGGGTCGTTCTGCTTGTGGAGTGTATGGGGGTCGTTCTGCTTGTGGAGTGTATGGGGGTCGTTCTGCTTGTGGAGTGTATGGGGGTCGTTCTGCTTGTGGAGTGTATGGGGGTCGTTCTGCTTGTGGAGTGTATGGGGGTTGTTGTTTTGATTTCCAAGCTGGTCTCCAGTGTAAAAGGGCTCTGTGGTACCCATAGACATGCCTGGAAGCGTGTACACACACACACACACACACACACACACACACACACACACACACACACACACACACACACACACACACACATAATTTATTGAGGGAAGGATAGCTCAGCGAGTTGTTGACATGTGCTACTGGTCACCACCAGAGGATCCATGGCTAGATATTCAGACCTCCTCAAATCACACACACGCCCCCCTGCCCCACCCATCCCCTTCATCTCTCACGCACACACTGCCCCCCTGCCCCACCCAGGCCCTTCATCTCTCACACAAACACACTGCCCCACCCATCCCCTTCATCTCTCACGCACACACTGCCCCCCCTGCCCCACCCTGGCCCTTCATCTCTCACACACACACTGCCCCACCCAGCCCCTTCATCTCTCCTGCCCACTGCCCCACCCAGCCCCTTCATCTCTCACACACACACACACTGCCCCACCCAGCCCCTTCATCTCTCACACACACACTGCCCCACCCAGCCCCTTCATCTCTCACGCTCACACTTCCCACTGCCCCACCCAGCCCCTTCATCTCTCACACACACACTGTCCCACCCAGCCCATTCATCTCTCACGCTCACACTGCCCCCTGCCCCACCCAGGCCCTTCATCTCTCACGCACACACTGCCCAAATGTCCCACCCAGGCCCTTAATCTCTCACACACACACTGCCCCACCCAGCCCCTTCATCTCTCACACACACACTGCCCCACCCAGCCCCTTCATCTCTCACACACACACTGCCCCACCCAGCCCCTTCATCTCTCACGCTCACACTGCCCCCTGCCCCACCCAGGCCCTTCATCTCTCACACACACACTGCCCCACCCATCCCCTTCATCTCATCTCTCACACACACACTGCCCCACCCAGCCCCTTCATCTCTCACACACACACTGCCCACCCAGCCCCTTCATCTCATCTCTCACACACACACTGCCCCACCCAGCCCCTTCATCTCTCACACACACACTGCCCACCCAGCCCCTTCATCTCATCTCTCACACACACACTGCCCCACCCAGCCCCTTCATCTCACACACACACTGCCCCCCTGCCCCACCCAGGCCCTTCATCTCTCACACACACACTGCCCACCCAGCCCCTTCATCTCATCTCTCACACACACACTGCCCCACCCAGCCCCTTCATCTCTCACACACACACTGCCCACCCAGCCCCTTCATCTCATCTCTCACACACACACTGCCCCACCCAGCCCCTTCATCTCACACACACACTGCCGCCCTGCCCCACCCAGGCCCTTCATCTCTCACACACACACTGCCCCACCCAGCCCCTTCATCTCATCTCTCACACACACACTGCCCCACCCAGCCCCTTCATCTCTCACACACACACTGCCCACCCAGCCCCTTCATCTCATCTCTCACACACACACTGCCCCACCCAGCCCCTTCATCTCTCACACACACACTGCCCACCCAGCCCCTTCATCTCATCTCTCACACACACACTGCCCCACCCAGCCCCTTCATCTCACACACACACTGCCCACCCAGCCCCTTCATCTCATCTCTCACACACACACTGCCCCACCCAGCCCCTTCATCTCACACACACACTGCCCCCCTGCCCCACCCAGCCCCTTCATCTCTCACACACACACTGCCCCCCAGCCCCTTCATCTCATCTCTCACACACACACTGCCCACCCAGCCCCTTCATCTCACACACACACTGCCCACCCAGCCCCTTCATCTCATCTCTCACACACACACTGCCCCACCCAGCCCCTTCATCTCCCACACACACTGCCCCCCCTGCCCCACCCTGGCCCTTCTTCTCTCACACACACACTGCCCCACCCAGCCCCTTCATCTCATCTCTCACACACACACTGCCCCACCCAGCCCCTTCATCTCACACACACACTGCCCCCCCTGCCCCACCCAGGCCCTTCATCTCTCACGCACAACCTTACAGAAGTTCCGGGTGTGTTGTTTGAAAGGGCAGGAGAGGCTCTTGGGGAAGACCCAACTGGAATACAACTCAGACAACCAGCCCCTTTGTATTGTGTGCGTGCTTCCTGTCCATTTGAGATAATGTCCTAGTCATTTGTCAGGTGACTCAGCTATTTTCAAAAACTCCCGTTGGATAACAACATCAATAGCAAATGAACTGAAGTTGTGCAACTTGTCAAGGTGTTTGTTAACAAATAAACGTCCACTGTTTAAACTTTGTCATTCTGTTTGCTAGGAAACCAACTCAAGTGGAAATGGCAGTAATTTCTCCTGTTCAACCATTTAGGAGAACTACAGCTGACATACTGATAGTATTCAGTGTTTTAGTCAAATCTAACACTCCCACTTGTCTCACTAGCACTGACTTTACTGACAGTTGGTTTGAGTAAAGGTTTGAGGGAATTCACTTACCTAGCTGCCTTGAGATAAATACTCTGGTAGTCGCTCTGCATAAGACCGTCTGCTAAATGACTAAACCATCTACAGTATCTATGACTAAGTTATTTATTCTCAGTATGGTTGATATTGCCTTCCAGTCACTGATCTCAACCCACAGCAAGACCACAAATTATCACAGCAATTAATACCGTAGACGGCCCAACCCACAAATCCCACACTGAGAACCACATTGAGCTAATCCTCGAAGGTAACCTCTGGATTAGAACCACATTGAGCTAATCCTCGAAGGTAACCCCTGGTTGAGAACCACATTGAGCTAATCCTCGAAGGTAACCTCTGGTTTAGAACCACATTGAGCTAATCCTCAAAGGTAACCTCTGGATTAGAACCACATTGAGCTAATCCTCGAAGGTAACCCCTGGTTGAGAACCACATTGAGCTAATCCTCGAAGGTAACCTCTGGTTTAGAACCACATTGAGCTAATCCTCGAAGGTAACCTCTGGTTTAGAACCACATTGAGCTAATCCTCGAAGGTAACCCCTGGTTGAGAACCACATTGAGCTAATCCTCGAAGGTAACCTCTGGTTTAGAACCACATTGAGCTAATCCTCGAAGGTAACCTCTGGTTGAGAACCACATTGAGCTAATCCTCGAAGGTAACCTCTGGTTTAGAACCACGTTGAGCTAATCCTCGAAGGTAACCTCTGGTTTAGAACCACATTGAGCTAATCCTCGAAGGTAACCCCTGGTTTAGAACCACATTGAGCTAATCCTCGAAGGTAACCTCTGGTTTAGAACCATATTGAGCTAATCCTCGAAGGTAACCTCTGGTTTAGAACCACATTGAACTAATCCTCGAAGGTAACCTCTGGTTTAGAACCACGTTGAGCTAATCCTCGAAGGTAACCTCTGGTTTAGAACCACATTGAGCTAATCCTCGAAGGTAACCTCTGGTTTAGAACCACATTGAGCTAATCCTCGAAGGTAACCCCTGGTTGAGAACCACATTGAGCTAATCCTCGAAGGTAACCCCTGGTTTAGAACCACATTGAGCTAATCCTCGAAGGTAACCCCTGGTTTAGAACCACATTGAGCTAATCCTCGAAGGTAACCCCTGGTTTAGAACCACGTTGAGCTAATCCTCGAAGGTAACCTCTGGTTGAGAACCACATTGAGCTAATCCTCGAAGGTAACCTCTGGTTGAGAACCACGTTGAGCTAATCCTCGAAGGTAACCCCTGGTTTAGAACCACATGATTTACCCTCTGTAGTCCTTATATCCTACCTTTATGGTGTACAGCTCTGTTATTGGTCAATGCAAAAACCTGAGTCAACATTCTCCCTTCTAGCTCTACACACACACACATACACACACACACACACACACACACACACACACACACACACACACACACACACACACACACACACACACACACACACACACACGCTCCCTTCTCTCCTAGCTCAACACAGAGCTTTGTAGCTATTATGACTCACTGTTTAAAACCCAGGTAGGGAGCAGAATAGCAGTGCTTTATTGTGGCGTAGCGACACAACTCGTGCCAAATCAACTCATGCCGTTCCTAAGGCGATTGGAGCTTTTAAGGTTTTGTTGTGTTGCCCATACCTGTTTCCTTGGCGATGTCGGTTGGTGCTGTGGCTATTCAGGGGCCGTTGTGAGGGCTAGAGAAAGGTAGGTTGTTGATGGCAGGGTGTTATGGAGGAGATCTAGTGTACCAGAGAAAGACCTCCGGTGGTTAGGCTGCTATGTGGGAGAAGGGCACAGTCTAGTCTGCTCAAACACCATATTCACAACACCTGTGGTCTGACCATAGAGACTTGAGGTCGACCGATTTTAGGATTTTTCAACGTCGGTACAGATTGTTGGAGTACCAAAAAAAGCCGATACCGATTAATCTGCCAATTTTTTAAATATATATTTGTAATAATGACAATTACAACAATACTGAATGAACAATGACCCCTATTATTTTAACTTAATATAATACATGAATAAAATATATTTAGTCTCAAATAAATAATGAAACATATTCAATTTGGTTTAAATAATGCAAAAACCCAGTGTTGGAGAAGAAAGTAAAAGTGCAAATGTGCCATGTAAAAAAGCTAAGTTCCTTGCTCAGAACATGAGAACACATGAAAGCTGGTGATTCAATATTCCCAGTTAAGAAGTTTTAGGTTGTAGTTATTATAGGAATGATGACGCCTCAACTATTTCTCTCTACACCATTTGTTTTTCATATACCTTTGACTATTGTATGTTCTTATAGGCACTTTGTATTGCCAGTCTAATCTCGGGAGTTGATAGGCCTGAAGTCATAAACAGCGCTGTGCAACAAGCATTGCTAAGAGCTGCTCGCAAACGCAGTAAAGTGCTGTTTGAATGAATGCGTACGAGCCTGCTGCTGCCTACCACCGCTCAGTCAGACTGCTCTATCAAATTTCAAATCATAGACTTAATTATAATATAATAAACACACAGAACTACGAGCCTTAGGTCATTAATATGGTAAAATCCGGAAACTATCATTTCGAAAACAAAACGTTTTTTTTCTCTCAGTGAAACGGAACCGTTCTGTATTTTATCAAACGGGTGGCAACCCTAAGTCTAAATATTACTGTTACATTGCACAACCTTCAGTGTTGTGTCATAATTATGTACAATTCTGGCAAATTAATTACGGTCTTTGTTAGGAAGAAATGGTCTTCACACAGGTCGCAACGAGCCAGGCGGCCCAAACTGCTGCATATACCCCGACTCTGCTTGCACTGAACGCAAGAGAAGAGACACAATTTCCCTTGTTAATATTGCCTGCAAACATGCATTTATTTTAACTATATATGCAGTTTTCAAAATGTATACTTTTGTGTATTGATTTTAAGAAAGGCATTGGTGTTTAGGGTTAGGTACATTGGTGTTTAGGGTTAGGTACATTGGTGTTTAGGGTTAGGTACATTGGTGTTTAGGGTTAGGTACATTGGTGTTTATGGTTAGGTACAGTCGTGCAACGAATGTGCTTTTGTTAAATCATCCCCCGTTTGTCAAAGTTGAAGTAGGCTGTGATTCGATGATAAATTAACAGGCACCGCATTGATTATATGCAACGCAGGACAAGCTAGTTAACCTAGTAATATCATCAACCATGTGTAGTGAACTAGTGATTATGGTAAGATTGATTGTTTTTTATAAGTTAAGTTTAATGCTACTGTAGCTAGCAACTTACCTTGGCTCCTTGCAGACACAAGGTCCTTTTGACGCTGCACTCACGTAACAGGTGGTCAGCCTGCCACACAGTCTCCTCATGGATTACAATGTAATCGGCCATAACCGATGTCCAAAAATGCCGATTACCGATTGTTATGAAAACTTTAAATCGTCCCTAATTAATCGGCCAACTTCTAATAGAGACACAACTAATAGATCTCACATCACACTGAAAGTCACGTCAGCTGGTATCCATGATCCACTACAATGTCATAACTCTGTGCCTGTGTTTCACTTGTTAGTTTGTGTTCCCACTGTGTCAGTTTTATTACAGTCTGTAATGATAGAATAACCAGTAATATTAACCAAATGTCTTTTTCTTCTTACAGTTTATTAGAGAAGATATGAAGCAACAACAAACTAACAAACACAGTAACCTTCACAGGGAAGACCAACACATCACTGTGGAAGAGCTGTGGAAGGGCTGGAAAACCTCAGAAGGTAGGAGAGAGATGGGAGGGAGGGAGGGATTGTTTAAAATAGGGAGGAAGGGAGAGCGGGTAAATCTAATCCAACTTTATTTGCCATATGCGCCGAATACAACAAGTGTGGACTTTACCGTGAAACTCTTACTTACAAGCTCTTAACCAACAGTGCAGTTCAAGAAGGAGAAAATATTTACCAAGGTGTCTAAAATAAAAAGTAACACAATAAGAATAACAATAACGAGGCTATACACAGGGGACACCGGTACCGAGTCAGTGTGGAGGCTATACACAGGGGACACCGGTACCGAGTCAGTGTGGAGGCTATACACAGGGGACACCGGTACCGAGTCAGTGTGGAGGCTATACACAGGGGACACCGGTACCGAGTCAGTGTGGAGGTTATATACAGGGGGTACCGGTACCGAGTCAGTGTGGAGGCTATATACAGGGGACACCGGTACCGAGTCAGTGTGGAGGCTATACACAGGGGACACCGGTACCGAGTCAGTGTGGAGGCTATACACAGGGGACACCGGTACCGAGTCAATGTGTGGAGGCTATACACAGGGGACACCGGTACCGAGTCAGTGTGGAGGCTATACACAGGGGACACCGGTACCGAGTCAATGTGTGGAGGCTATACACAGGGGACACCGGTACCGAGTCAGTGTGGAGGCTATATACAGGGGACACCGGTACCGAGTCAGTGTGGAGGCTATACACAGGGGACACCGGTACCGAGTCAGTGTGGAGGCTATACACAGGGGACACCGGTACCGAGTCAGTGTGGAGGCTATACACAGGGGACACCGGTACCGAGTCAATGTGTGGAGGCTATACACAGGGGACACCGGTACCGAGTCAGTGTGGAGGCTATACACAGGGGACACCGGTACCGAGTCAATGTGTGGAGGCTATACACAGGGGACACCGGTACCGAGTCAGTGTGGAGGCTATATACAGGGGACACCGGTACCGAGTCAGTGTGGAGGCTATACACAGGGGACACCGGTACCGAGTCAGTGTGGAGGCTATATACAGGGGACACCGGTACCGAGTCAATGTGTGGAGGCTATACACAGGGGACACCGGTACCGAGTCAGTGTGGAGGCTATACACAGGGGACACCGGTACCGAGTCAGTGTGGAGGCTATACACAGGGGACACCGGTACCGAGTCAGTGTGGAGGCTATACACAGGGGACACCGGTACCGAGTCAGTGTGGAGGCTATATACAGGGGACACCGGTACCGAGTCAGTGTGGAGGCTATACACAGGGGACACCGGTACCGAGTCAGTGTGGAGGCTATACACAGGGGACACCGGTACCGAGTCAGTGTGGAGGCTATACACAGGGGACACCGGTACCGAGTCAGTGTGGAGGCTATACACAGGGGACACCGGTACCGAGTTAGTGTGGAGGCTATACACAGGGGACACCGGTACCGAGTCAGTGTGCAGAGGTACAGGGTGGTTGATGTAATCTGTACGTGTAGGTGGGGGTGAAGTGACTATGCATAGGTAACAAACAAACAGTGAGTAGCAGCAGTGTACAAGATGGGGGGGGGGTGTGTCAATGTAAGTTGTCCGGTGGCGATTTTTATGAATTGTTCAGCAGTCTAATGGCTTAGATGGAAGGGAGAAGGGGTGGGAGGGAGGGAGAGGGGGTAAATGGAAGGGAGAGGGGGTGGGAGGAAGGGAGAGGGGGTAAATGGAAGGGAGAGGGGGGTAAATGGAAGGGAGAGGGGGTGGGAGGAAGGGAGAGGGGGTAAATGGAAGGGAGAGGGGGTGGGAGGAAAGGAGAGGGGGTGGGAGGAAAGGAGAGGGGGTGGGAGGAAAGGAGAGGGGGTAAATGGAAGGGAGAGGGGGTGGGAGGGAGGGAGAGGGGGTAAATGGAAGGGAGAGGGGGTGGGAGGAAAGGAGAGGGGGTGGGAGGAAATGAGAGGGGGTAAATGGAAGGGAGAGGGGGTGGGAGGAAGGGAGAGGGGATTAATGGAAGGGAGAAGGGGTAAATGGAAGGGAGAGGGGGTCAGTGGAAGGGAGAGGAGATTAATGGAAGGGAGAGGGGATTAATGGAAGGGAGAGGGGATTAATGGAAGGGAGAGGGGGTAAATGGAAGGGAGAGGGGGTAAATGGAAGGGAGGAATGGGAGAGAGGGTAAATGGAAGAAGCAAATGTCAATTTGAGTCTCTGTCTGCAGTTCATAACTGGACGACGGAGGACACAGTCCAGTGGCTGAAGGAATCTGTGGAGCTGCCTCAGTACGAGACGAGCTTCAGAGACTTCCGGATCAATGGAAACACTCTGCCTCGGTGACTACATTATCACACAACACACCAACAACACCACTGAACTGAATCGTGTCTTCCATGATGTGTAAACAGTAGTGATTTTGTGCGATGGTGAAGATATCGCTCTGCACTGTTTTATCAATATGTAGATATATGCTAAACGGTTTCAGGTTTAGTTTGAAAAGTTTAAATGCACATCATAAACAATGAGCTCAATTTGTTACTCAGACCAATGCTCCCTTCTGCTGGATATGTGAGGTTAATGCAGGTGGAATGGGAAAGAAATGATTAAACATATGCCCACTTCGACTAGCAAAACATCTCCCTGCCCATGTTGTCAGATAGTCACTTAGTGCAGTTTAGACATCCCAGTTCATGTCATGACCCCGAAGTCAGCAGGCGATTGTTATATCAAGGAGTCACCTTTATATGCACTTGATCTTGTTTAGATGGGACCAATAACACTGTCTTAATGACACGAAGGGGAGAGTCAGAGCAATTACACTAGAATCTCTTCAGGAATGAGACTCGCTGAGACTCCATGTACTCATGTATGGAATGACTACATGGATAGAAGAGGGTTGAAGAGGGGGGTTGAAGGGGGTCAGGGGTGTTGTTTTACCCCCCCCCCCGTACCCGTGGGGGGTGCTGACTCATTAAATGATGTCACAGCAGTGGATTGGGTGTCGCTGGCTGCCATGTTGTCTGATCTGGTTGACACACTGACACGCACACACTGACGCACACACGCACACACTGACGTGCACACACACGGACACACTGACGTGCACGCACACACTGACGCACACACTGACGCACACGCACACACTGACGCACACGCACACACTGACGCACACGCACACACTGACACACGCACACACGGACACACACACGCACACACACACACAGACACACACTGACGCACACACGGACACACTGACACGCACACACTGACGCACACACTGACACACGCACACACTGACACACGCACACACTGACACACGCACACACACACACTGACACACGCACACCCACACACTGACACACACTGACACACACTGACACACAGTGACGCACACACGGACACATTGACACGCACACACGGACACATTGACACGCACACGCACACACTGACGCACACGCACACACTGACGCACACACACGCACACACTGACGCACACACACGCACACACTGACGCACACACACGCACACACTGACACACGCACATGCACTGACGCACGCACACACTGACACACGCACACGCACGCACACTGACACACGCACACGCACGCACACTGACACACATGCACACGGACACACTGACGCGCACACGCACGGACACACTGACGTGCACGCACACACTGACGCACACGCACACACTGACGCACACACTGACGCACACGCACACACTGACGCACACGCACACACTGACGCACACGCACACACTGACACGCACACACGGACACACACACACACACACACACTGACGCACACACGGACACACTGACACGCACACACTGACGCACACACTGACACACACACACACTGACACACGCACACACTGACACACGCACACACTGACACACGCACACACACACTGACACACGCACACCCACACACTGACACACACTGACACACACTGACACACAGTGACGCACACACGGACACATTGACACGCACACACGGACACATTGACACGCACACACGGACACATTGACACGCACACACGGACACATTGACACGCACACGCACACACTGACGCACACGCACACACTGACGCACACACTGACGCACACGCACACACTGACGCACACACACGCACACACTGCCGCACACACACGCACACACTGACGCACACACGCACACACTGACGCACGCACACACTGACACACGCACATGCACTGACGCACGCACACACTGACACACGCACACGCACGCACACTGACACACGCACACGCACGCACACTGACACACATGCACACGGACACACTGACGCGCACACGCACATTGACACGCACACACACTGACACACGCACACACACTGACACACGCACGCACACTGACACACGCACGCACACTGACACACGCACACTGACACACACACACACTCACTGACACGCACACTGACACACACACACACTGACACACACACACATTGACACTCACACTGACACACGCACACTGACACACACTGTTCAAGACAGACCTTGTCTTACTTGGTCCTGTATCACATACTGTAGTTGGTTGATCAGCGTTCTATTCTCGTTCTCAGTGAAGGGTATCGTTCTCAACCCGTTTCGTTTTCTCTCTCTGTTTCAGGTTGGCGGCGAACGAACCGTCGTTTATGTCTGGTCAGCTGAAGATATTAGACCAGCGGCACAAACAGAAACTCAATCTCAAAGCACTAGATGCTGTGCTCTTCGGCCCTCCCTCACGTAAGTACACTATGGGGGTGTCTGGGTAAAAACAGAACCATGTTTACTCATCATATGTCTTATTCCATCAAGGAAATGATCAACAATATGACTCTGATCTGCAGACCCCCCCCCCATCTCTACATTCACCAGAACCTTTTTACCCAATCTAAATCTAAAGATACCATGCATACTATTGTACAGCTTTCCTGTAAGGTCAATACGTCCTTAATGCTTTTTAATGTATGGGTGGTCACGGGAATCGAACCCGCTATCGTGGCATTGCAAGGGTCATGCTCTACCAACTGAGCCGTGCTTGGACCGCCAATAAACACCATTCCATTCCACCCCTCTCTCCCCCAGGTCCGCAACACAACTGGTTGAAGGACTTTGTGTTGATGGTATCTATAGTGATTGGGGTGGGGGGCTGCTGGTTCGCTTATATCCAGAACAAGTCTTCCCGGGTCCACATGGGTCAGATGATGAAGGACTTGGAGAGCCTGCAGAGTGCTGAGCAGAGCCTCATGGACCTACAGGGACGGTACGTAACCTAGTAGTTTTTATTAAGGTTTTATAAAGGGAGTGTATACTGTTACAGGTATTGTTCTGACCTCACTAGAACACCTAGCCACCTTGTTAAAAGATGTCGATCTCTTTGTGTAACATCTTAGGTATTGGACTGGGCCCAGGGTTCGGGTGTATTAAGTGAAGTTGGTTGTTTTTGGATGGTGAAGATGACTTTGTCAGGTTTTCATGGCTCTCCCCAGGTTGGAGAAGGCCCAGGAGGAGAACCGCACAGTGGCGGTGGAGAAGCAGAACCTGGAGCAGAAGATGAGAGACGAGATCAGCGGGGCCAAGAAGGAGTCGTACCGTCTCCGCGAACTCCGCCAGGGGGCCGAGTGTGAGCTCAGCCGCCTCAAATATGCAGAGGAGGAGCTGGTGCAGGTAGGAACCATTGAGAGTGTGTCGCATGTCCTTAAGGTTGCAAAACTACCGGTCATTTACCAAAGTTACCAGAATGTTTACTAATTTTGGTAACTAACAGGTCATTTATGGAAACCGGTAATTTAATTTTGTAGTTTTTATTAGGATCCTCATTAGCTAACGCCATAATTAACAAGACATGACAAACAACCACATTCAAGACTTCACAAACATTCAAAAGTAAACAATACAGATAATTATAATACCTGACAGGAAACACATTTAAACTTCTTAGGGATCAAATCCCGTTAGCGGATCGATTTGACAACATCCGGTGAAAATGCAGAGCGCGAAATTGAAAAAAATATATTATAAATATTTAACTTTCATACATTCACAAGTGCAATACACCAAATGAAAGCTTAACTTCTTGTTAATCCAGCCACTGTTTCAAAAAGGCTTTACGGCGAAAGCAAACCATGCTATTATCTGAGGACAGCACCCCATCAAACAAACACAGACAGTCATATTTCAACCCGCCAGGCGCGCAACAAAATGCAGAAATAACGATATAATTCATGCCTTACCTTTAAAGAGCTTCTTCTGTTGGCACTACAATATGTCCCATAAACATCACAAATGGATTGACCATCTAACCAGACAGTACTATAAGTGTGATAGGACCAGGGATTGACCATCTAACCAGACAGTACTATAAGTGTGATAGGACCAGGGATTGACCATCTAACCAGACAGTACTCTAAGTGTGATAGGACCAGGGATTGAATCACCTGATTCAGTGTGCCAGATGTTACATACTCTGAACAATTTCTTGTAACAGCAATTCCCTTACCCATCTTAATAACAACATGATCTATGTGTTCCCTTACCCATCTTAATAACAATATGATCTATGTGTTCCTTTACCCATCTTAATAACAATATGATCTATGTGTTCCTTTACCCATCTTAATAACAATATGATCTATGTGTTCCTTGACCCATCTTAATAACAATATGATCTATGTGTTCTGACTGTGATAAAGCTGCGTCCAACATGACCCTCAATAGTTTAGTTTTTTTCACTTTGCTTTACATCTTAATCTCAGCCACAAACGAGTCCTGATTGAACCCTCTGTCGGGCCTTCGGTAGATTACCTTCGGGCCGGCCTTTTGGTATTTTAGTTTTCCTAGTGAATGCAACCAAGTCATGATCACTGCAACCTAGTGTCACTGATACATCTTTAGAACAATGTTCAGCCATGGTGGTAAAAATGGGATCAATACAAGTAGATGATGTGAAACCGGACCTATCAGTGAACGTTCTGGTTGGTGATGTCATAACTTAGGTCAGGTTACATACGTTGGAAACAGAAATTACTTTCTATTTGGACAGTTTGTATTAAAAAAAAATCACTATTCATATCTCACAACAACAAAAAATCCCTATTTTCATCAGATAACTTATCCAACATTTCGCAAATTACATCAAGATATTTCACATCAGCACTAGGTGACCTATAGCAGCAACCAACTAGTATAGGTTTCAAATGTGGTTAATGCACCTGTACCCATAGCGCCTCTAATCCATTCAACATGGAGTCCTGACGTTGTTTTTCTGGAATATGTCTCTGGATGTAAACTGCAACTGCGCCCCCATATCTATTTCTGTGCCTCCTGAACATATTGTCTCCATGTATAGAGATCTCAGCATCCTCAATAGAATAGTCCAAGTGAGTCTTTCATATTGCCAATACATGAATATTGTTTGACTGCACTAGACAGCATATTTCATGAATTTTGTTCCTTAAACTGAATATATTCAAGTGAGCGATTAACATACCTTTCTTTGGTATATTTACACTATTTTATATTTCCAAACGTGAATCAGTTGTTGGAATCTGAGAGAGAGATACTCAGTGTGGGTAATGTATACTTGAATAACCGATTTTTCTTATTTTTTCATATAAAATATTCATTTTGGTCAAATCTGTGTCAATATTGTCCAAGTTTTAGTGAATTTGGTTTGGTGAAAAAGAAAATAGCCTAACTTAATGAAAAAAGCATCTCATCAACATTTACAAAGCTTTTAGAAACGCCTTTTTATCAGACACAACAATATGGAGTGGATTTCTGGTTAGTTACGCGATGACATCACGTCCTTCAAAAATTATTTGGCAAAAAAATAATTTATTCGAAGAACCGTATTTTTCATCATAATTTGTCGCAAAAAAAAGAATGTTTGACAAAAATAATAATCCATCCTGGCCGAACAGCATTTGTTTTATTTATTTATCGTTCTTTAGAGCATTTCTTCTATCTGCCGTTTCCATTACACACGTCACAGTGTTTTTGTTTTGAGATATTGCTTTTGTCAATGAAAACTATTACTAATTACATAATTAGCAATTAACTCTGCTACTCTTCCAACTATAGACTACTTCTGCCCCCAGTTTAGCCCCAAAACATTGACAACAAAAACATATAGACATTAGTCAAATAAGTGTAAAGAATATAAAGTATACATCATGCTGAAACCCTCAATTTAAACACCAATGGTATTCACTAAGTTGATGTTTATATTTAAGATCATGTTTTACAGCTTTGCCAATCTATTTTTCATATTTAAAACAGCTTGTTTTATTATTTAATCTTTTACATGTTATGAAAGTGACCTAAAAATCCTTACGTTTCCGTACATCTGCTAGTTTACTGGCACATTTTCTCACCGGGTGTCACGTGAAATACTGTCCCCCTGTGTTGCGTCAAATCCCGTCTCTCTGTGTCACGTGAAATACTTCCCCCTAGTGGCGCATACAGTACAATGCAATCCCAATTACCATATGAATGCAGTGTGGAATTGAGAGCATATGCTTACCACACAGAATACTATTCCTCTGTGTATACTGGTATTCCACAGTAAAGCATTTGACATTGTTCCCCTGCACATTGCATAGTACCATCCCCTTACGTACAGTAACAGTACTGCCCCCACTTTTATGCCCTGATACCGTTTGAATTAATACGCGTGCGACGCCTAAATGTGTCCCCCCCCTCCTGTCTCCAGGTTCGTATGGCCCTGAAGCGAGCAGAGAAGGAGATGCAGACGGAGTGGTCGGTGCCCGACGCCCTACAGATGTGGCTACAACTCACCCACGAGGTGGAGGTCCAATACTACAACATCAAGAAACACAGTGCGGAGCTACAGCTCACGGTCGCTAAGGAAGAGGTAACTTCCTGGAGAACAAATGACATCGCTAAGACATCACTTCCTTTGAGAGAGTTTTTCTAAGTAGGAGCAGACTTTAGGGGGATTTTGGTTCAAACCTCACTGGGTTCTGAATTTGGAAACTAGTTGAGTGTTCAATTCTGAGGTGCAATTTGGAACAAGCGTTGCCCTTGTATAATTGAAAACTTACTCGCACAAGCACGCACACACACACACACACACACACACACACACAGAAACAAAATTAGTTTTTTTTTCCTAATGAGTTTTTTTAATGACACAGCTAAATTACTTTTTAATTGCATTGTTTGTTTTTGCCTTTGTTTTTGCCTTTGCAGCGAGACTGCCTCATCAGGCAATTTCAGAAGTCAATTAAATGCGGCGCTGTGATAGCACAAACCAGGAGACACAGCAATATGTTGCTCTCATTAAAGTAGATGTGTCCCAATTTGAGGACTTATTGATAAAACTAGTCTCTGTAGTAAATTGTATTGTATATCAGTCTGGACACCAGTCTGTTTCTGCTCTAGCCAACAGATTATGGTCTTGGCAAGAGATGTACAGTGCCTTCAGAAAGAATTCATACCCCATTACTTATTTCACATTATGTTGTGTTACTGCCTGAATTTAAAAAATGGATTACATTGACTTTGTAACTCACCCATCTACACACACAATACCCCATAATGACATCACAATACCCCATAATGACATCACAATACCCCATAATGACATCACAATACCCCATGACAAAGTAAAAACATGTTTTTAGAAATGTTTGCAAATATATTGAAATACAGAAATACAGTATCTCATTTACATAAGTATTCACACTTCTGAGTCAATACATGTTAGAATCACCTTTGGCAGCGATTACAGCTGTGAGTCTTTCTGGGTAAATCTCGAAGAGCTTTGCGCACATGTATTAATTGCTAGCCAGTCATTTTCAAGTCAAGCCGATTTAAGACAAAACCGTAACTGGGCCACACAGGAACATTCAATGTTGTCTTGGTAAGGAACTCCAGTGTATAGTTGGCCTGGTGTTTCAGGTTATCATCCTGCTTGAAGTTACATTTGTCTCTGTCTGAAAGCAGACTGATCCAGGTTTTCCTCTAGGACTGTGCTTAGCTCTATTCTGTTTCTTTTTATCCTAGAAAAACTCCCTAGACCTTGCCGATGACAAGCATACACATAACTTGATGCAGCTACCACCACGCTTGAAAATATGAATAATGGTACTCAGTGATGTGTTGTGTTGGATTTGCCCCAAACATAACACTTTGTATTCAGGATATAAAGTTCATTTCTTTGCCACATTTTTAGCAGTTTTGATTCAATGTTTTGGAATATTTGTTTTTTGTACAGGCTTCCATCTTTTCACTCTGTCATTTAGGTTAGTATTGTTTAGTATCTATAGTGTTGTTGATCCATCCTCAGTTCTCTCCTATCACAGCCATTAAACTCTGTAACTGTTTTAAAGTCACTATTAACCTCATGGTGAAATCCCTGAGCAGTTTCCTTCCTCTCCGGCAACTGAGTTAAGAAGGACGCCTGTACCTTGTAGTGACTGGGGGTATTGATACACCATCCAGTGTTGATAATACCTTCACCATACTCAAAGGGATATTCAATGTATTTTTTTAAATGTTTGACTCATCTACCAATAGGTGTCCTTCTTTGCGAGGCTTTGGAAAACCTCCTTAGTCTTTGTGGTTAAATCTGTTTTGAAGTTCACTGCTCGTCTGAGGGACCTTACAGATACTGTAATTGTATATGTGGGGAACAGAGATGAGGTAATCATTCAAAAAAACATGTTAAACACTTTTATTGGACACAGAGTGAGTCCTTGCAACTTATTTGACTTGTTAAGCACATTTTTACACCTGAACTTATTTAGGTTTGCCATAACGAAGGGGCTGAATACTTATTGACTCAAGACATTTCAGCTTTTAATTTTGTTTTTAAATGAATTTGTAAAAAGGTCTAAAAACATCATTCCACTTTGACATTATGGAGTTTTTCCTATGTTGGCCATTTGACAAAACATCTCAGTTGAATCCATTTTAAATTCAGGCTGTAACGCGACAAAATGTGTAAAAAGTCAAGGGGTGTGAATACTTTCTGAAGGAATGTTGAATTTATTCATGAACAGCTGCTACAATGGGTCGATTTTTGACAAGATAATAATGCATTGTAGCAGAGAATGGAAATATTGAATGATAGTGGGGATCAGCCATATATTTTATTTTACCTTTATTTAACCAGGCAAGTCAGTTAAGAACAAATTCTTATTTTCAATGACGGCCTGGGAACAGTGGGTTAACTGCCTGTTCAGGGGCAGAACGACAGATTTGTACCTTGTCAGCTCTGGGATTTGAACTTGCAACCTTTCTGTTACTAGTCCAACGCTCTAACCACTAGGCTACCCTGCCGCCCCATATAGTGTTGTTAGGTTCTCATTCAGAGTGAAAACTCAACCGACACTATGAAAGCTTCACCAAGTTTATTCTTCCCAGAGGGCCAACACAGCTGCATTTTCACACAAGCACTGATATTTAACCCTTCCTCCTAGGCTGAGTCTGCTCCTACACATCTGTACAAGCACTGATATTTAACCCTTCCTCCTAGGCTGAGTCTCCTCCTACCCATCTGTACAAACACTGATATTTAACCCTTCCTCCTAGGCTGAGTCTCCTCCTACCCATCTGTACAAACACTGATATTTAACCCTTCCTCCTAGGCTGAGTCTCCTCCTACCCATCTGTACAAGCACTGATATTTAACCCTTCCTCCTAGGCTGAGTCTGCTCCTACACATCTGTACAAACACTGATATTTAACCCTTCCTCCTAGGCTGAGTCTCCTCCTACCCATCTGTACAAGCACTGATATTTAACCCTTCCTCCTAGGCTGAGTCTCCCCCTACCCATCTGTACAAACACTGATATTTAACCCTTCCTCCTAGGCTGAGTCTCCTCCTACACATCTGTACAAGCACTGATATTTAACCCTTCCTCCTAGGCTGAGTCTGCTCCTACACATCTGTACAAGCACTGATATTTAACCCTTCCTCCTAGGCTGAGTCTGCTCCTACCCATCTGTACAAGCACTGATATTTAACCCTTCCTCCTAGGCTGAGTCCCCTCCTACCCATCTGTACAAACACTGATATTTAACCCTTCCTCCTAGGCTGAGTCTCCTCCTACACATCTGTACAAGCACTGATATTTAACCCTTCCTCCTATGCTGAGTCTCCTCCTACACATCTGTACAAACATTGTATCTTTACTGCTAGGCAGGACACAAAGTGATACGGGCCATAAACTTTAATTTCTCCCTTAACCTGACCTGACCTGATCTTGATGCCCCTTCATCCCTAATCCATGTCTCTCTCCCCTTATCAATGCCTGCCATATGTGATCACTTCCCTGCACTCAATATTTCAATAGGATACCTGCAGTAATGTAAAGGTGACCCTCAGGTGACCCATGACCCTCAGGTGACCCTCTCTCCCTCAGGGACATGAATAAGTATGTTTCATCTTCTCTTATGTCTTTGTGTCAGGCAGAGAAAATCAAGAGGAAGAGGAGTAGTGTGTTTGGGACCCTTCACGTCGCTCACAGCTCGTCACTGGACGAGGTGGACCACAAGATCCTAGAGGCCAAGTAAGAGAAGACGCGTGCTCACCATTCATTTACTCTGCTGTCACGGTGCGGTGCATTGTCACCCTGATCTGTATGTCTTTGTCCATTGAGCTGAATTGATGTGAGACGGCTGATGTGGAAAGGCTTGGGGATTTATGCCAGGTCTATTGCTTACTGACTGAGGCTAGAAGGTTCCCCACATAGGTCAAACTCTACCTATCGGGTATAAATACCTATTAGAGTAACTTGTTGTCCATGCATTAGTGGTATCTGCTTCAAATATAAACACAGAAACACAAGTGTCTGGATAAAGACCAGTACTGCCAGAAGAGAATGGGCCTCCCCTCTGAGCTGGGTTCCTCTCTAGGTTTCTTCCTTCTAGGGAGATTCACCACCGTGTCCCTGCTTCTGCTTGCTCTTTGAGGTCTAGGCCGGTTTGCTGTGAAAGCACATAGTGATAAGTACTGGTATAAAAATGGCTTTCTAAATACATTTGATTGTTTCCAGGAAGTCCCTGTCGGAGGTGACGGCCTGCCTGAGGGAGCGCCTCCACCGCTGGCAGCAGATGGAGAAGCTGTGCGGCTTCCCCCTGGTGCACAACGCTGGGCTGCCCAGCCTGACTGCCACCCTGTACTCAGACCACAGCTGGGTGGTCATGCCCCGCGTCTCCGTGCCCCCCTATCCCATCGCCGGTGGGGTGGACGACCTCGACGAGGACACTCCTCCAATCATTCCACAGTTAACCTGTAAGTGTGGAGGTTGTCATGGAAATGCAAAAAATACTCCATTTACAGTTGTAAAGTGACAGAGTGTATGACCTCAGTATGACCTCAACAAGGCTCAAATAAATGTTTAATTCGCGTGTGTCCACCATGTATGATTATGATAGTAACCATACAAACCCCTCGCTCTCTCTGGTTTTTCCCAGCAGCCTCTATGATGCGGCCCCCTTTAACACGCAATAGCAGCCTGTGCCGTTCCCGCCGGAGCCTCTACAGCACTTCAATGACGTCAGCCGACCCCGACCTGCTCTCCATGACCAGCTCAGCCCTCTCCTATCATCCCGAGGGGGAAGAGGGATACATCTTCTTCATGGAGAGAAAGGGGTATGTTACCTTAAACCACTTCTGCCCTATTTTTGTGCGGGTCTGTTTATGATAATGCGTTCAGAATAGAAAGGGGAAAGGGGGGATACCTAGTCAGTTGTACAACTGAATGCCGTCAACTGAAATGTGTCTGGTGCATCTAACCCAACCCCTCTGAATCAGAGGGGTCTGAATCTTTGAATATGTGCTGATCTGACTTTCAGTTTCTTGCTCTCTGCTCTCTCTTACTTTTTCTCTCTGGCTCGCCCTCTCTCTGGCTCTCTCTCTCTCTGGCTCTCTCTCTCTCTCTCTCTCTCTCTCTCTCTCTCTCTCTCTCTCGCTCTGGCTCTGGCTCTGGCTCTGGCTCTGGCTCTCTGCTCTCTCTGGCTCTGGCTCTCTGCTCTCTGCTCTCTCTGGCTCTGGCTCTCTGCTCTCTCTGGCTCTGGCTCTCTGCTCTCTGCTCTCTGCTCTCTCTGGCTCTCTGCTCTCTCTGGCTCTGGCTCTCTCTGTTCTCTTACTTGCTCTCTCTCTACTCTCTTACTTTCTCTCTATCTGCGTCATACTCGCTCTCTCTGCTCTGTCATACTCTCTGCCTCTCGCTGTGCCCTTTCTCTCTCTCTGCTCTGTCATACTCTCTGCCTCTCGCTCTGCCTCTCGCGATGTGATCTCTTTTTTTTCTCTCGCTCTGCCTCTCGCTGTGCCCTTTCTCTCTTACTCTCTCTTACTCTCTCTCTCTCTCTCTCTCTCTCTCTCTCTCTCTCTCTGTGTTCTGTCTCTTACTCTCTCTATCTCCACCTCTCGGAGACAGGGATACTCAGGACACGTGTTCAGACACAGACTCTCTCAACTCCTCCATGGGGCGTAAACAGTCCTACACCAACCCCTGCACACCGGGCCCAGAGACCCCCTTCCGCAAGATCTCCCGTGAGGAGCTGATGATGCTGAGCCAGCAGGAGCCTCAGTCTTATGTCCGGGACTCACCACCTCCTCAAGGGGGATCCTCGGCCCCCTCCCCAGCCCTGGAGCACCACAGACACAAACACAAGGGTTCGCCCGACCTCACCCGTGGATCTATCCCAGAGTCCCACAGCATGTCCTTCGCCACTTCGTCGGCAGGCAACAAGGCCATGTACAATGGTATCCTGGAGAAGTCCTATAGCATGGGCCAGCTGCACGCGAGCATGACAGGGGCAGGCGGGGTGGCGGTCGGGCGCTACCCGTCCCTCACCTCAATGGACAATGAGGGCAGGGGGGCGGGGGCCAAGGAGCAGAAGCAACCGAGTACCTCCTCCCAGGACTCCAGTGGCAACGGAGACAAGCCCAAGAGGTCCTCGTCCAAAATCAAGAGCTTGTTCAAGAAGAAAAAATAGTCCTACACACAGAGAGAGAGAGATTCTAGCCTTAAAAAAATGGCCGTCATCAAAGGAAGCCAAAACATTATTTTTGTTCCTTTTCTTTCTTCCAAGATGGATTGTATCTCTGGCTGAATCCCTCATACCTCTTCCAGATCGGAAGCCTTATTTTTCAATAATGCCTTTTTTTTCACTCATAGGGTGCTGCTGATGCATACCAGATCTTACAACACCTGGATAGGTATTTTACTTATCAGCGAACCACATCATATGTTGTAGCAATCTGTCAGTCGATGATGTGGCGCGCAAACATTGGTTGATGCATGCAACGTATGAGTAGGGTAACGCGACCATAGCCTCACATTTAAGCCTTCAAAGGTTACAGAAAAGTCAAAAGGTCAAGGGTCGTGCCAGCTGCCGTCGCCCAGGCAATCGTGAAGAGCATTAGCCTGGTCACATCTCTTGTCTTCTCTTGTTCTTTTTGAGTTAAAGAACCAAAAAATAAATAACACTTGTTCTATCTGGAAACTGAGGGGGTTTACATGGTGGGCTTGTTAGCTTGACATCACTTCCTGTCTGACAGAGGCTCCTGAGCTCTGGACTCATTTTCTTTGAGAAGTAAAAATCCTGCTGAGTTTGTTGCACTACTGCCTTCCTGTTTTCTGGGAAAGGACCGCCGCTGCGTGCGGAGTAAATATTGATGTGTAGAAGAGAATGATGTATGGATAGAGGCCTTGGGGAGATGCAACATGTGGTAGACTATTGCAGCCAGAACCAGTTGGTGCGTTTTCCAATGTCTCTCGTTATGGATTGTTCTATATATATATATATATATATATACACACACACACACACACACAGTGAGGTTTGAAATTATTGACAACCTTGATAAAGATGAGCAATAATAACTGTATAAAAAAATTATTCAAATAATGAGCTATATTCTATTCTAAAAACAATTCTACTATACTGAACAAAATATAAACAACCATTTCTATGATTTTACTGGGTTACAGTTAAGGAATTCAGTCAATTAAAATAAATGCATTAGGCCCTCTTCTAGGCCCTAATTTCACATGACTGGGAAATACAGAAATGAAGCTGCTGGTCACAAATACCTTCTTTTTTTAAAGTAGGGGTGTGGATCAGAAAACCAGTCAGTATCGGGTATGACCACCATTTTCCTCATGCATCGTGTCACATCTCCTTCACGTCGTGTTGATCAGGCTGTTGATTGTGGCCTGTGGAATGTTGTCCCACTCCTCTTCAATGACTGTGCGGAGTTACTGGATATTGACGGGAACTGAAACACATTATCAAACATGTCGATCCAGAGCATCCCAAACATGCTCAATGGGAGACATGTCTGGTGAGTGTGCAGGACATGGAAGAACTGGGACATTTTCAGCTTCCAGGAATTGTGTACGATAAAATGCAATTGTGTTCGTTGTCTGTAGCTTATGCCTGCCCTTACCATAACATACCTCCATCATTGGGCACTCTGTTCACATCGTTGTTATCAGCAAACCGCTTGTCCACACGACTCCATACCCGTGGCCTGCTGTTGTGAGGCCGGTTGGACGTACTGCCAAATTCTTTAAAACGATGCTTACAGTAGAGAAATAATGTCATGTTTTATCTGTCAACAGCTCTGGTGGACATCCCTGCAGTCAGCATGTCAATTGAATGTGCCCTCAAAATTTGAGACATCTGTGGCTTTGTGTTGTGACAAAGAAACTGCACATTTTAGAGTGGCCTTTTATTGTCCCCGGCACAAGGTGCACCTGTGTAATGATCCTGCTGTTTAATCAGCTTCTTGATATGCCACGCCTGGTAGGTGGACGGCTTATCTTGACAAATGAGAAATGCTCACTAACAGGGATGTAAACACATTTGTGCCCAAAATCTGAGAGACATAAGCCTTTTTGTGCGTATGGAACATTTCTGGGGTCTTTTATTTCAGCTCATGTTGCGTTTATATTTTCTGTTCAGGATAATACAATTGCTCAGAGAAAGAGATTTTGTTTAACAACTTATTCATTTTTTAAATTTAATTGCTGACACCCCTAAAGTTTCTTATAAATAAATAGTCAAAAGTGTAGTATTTGGTCCCATATTCCCAGCACGCAATAACTACATCAAACTATATAATAATAATAATATTCCTGCCACCTAATAACTACATCAAAATTGTGACTCTACAAACTTGTTGGATACATTTGCAGTTTATTTGGTTGTTTCACACTCTTTTTTTTTTGTCGTTGTTGTTTTTCCCAGGAAAAATGAACGGTGATTAATGGATTCTGTCATTTTGGAGTCACTTCTCTTATAAAAGAAGAATATAATCGTTTCTTAACTTCTATTGAGTTTTGGTTCTGAAACCTAATGAGTCGAAGACAAACTCCTCCCTACACATCCTCAATGTAAAGCGACTATCAAAACGCTTTCATTCTATGGCGTAATTCGTTTGAAGCCTCTTTGAGTGACAAATAGTGGAGAAAAAAGTCTTAAGTAATTCACTGAAGACAGCATTGTTATAGAATGTTTCTAAACATTTCTTCATTCATGTGGATGCACAATTCATTCAGGATTTTCCATAATCACGGTGCCAAGTATTTAGAAACATATTCTATTTTAGCAATGAGGCCTGGGAGGGGTGTGGTATGTGGCCAATATACCACGGCTAAGGGCTGTTCCTCAGCACGACACAACGCAGAGTGCCTGGATACAGCCCTTAGCCGTGGTATAATGGCCATATACCACAAATCCCTGAAGTGCCTTATTGCTGTTATAAACTGGGTACCAGCATAATTAGAACAGTAAAAATACATGTTTTGTCATACATGTGGTATACGGCTGTCAGCCAATCAGCATTCAGGGCTCGACCCACCTAGTTTATAATCTTATTCATAATCAAAGTGACTCCAAAATGACACACTACATTATTTACCAATCATTTCTACTGGGCACAAAATAATCTGAAACGGTACCCAAATAAACTGCAAATGCATCCAACAAGTTTGTAGAGTCACAACCTTGATGCAGTCATTAGGTGGCAGGAATATGCAACCAAATACAACAATGTTGACTCATTTATTTTTTATGAATATTTAGGGGTGCCAATAATTTTGACCCTTACCTTTTTTGAGGGGAAAAAAGAATGACTTGTTAAACAAAATCTACTGAGCAATTTGAATTCTTATAAAACATATCATTTTCCTTTTATTTATTTGTAAAAATGTTTTTACGATATAGCTCAGTGTTTGAATTATTTATAGTATACAATCATTATTGTTCATCTTTATTGAGGAGGTCAATAATGTTTAGACACTTTGTTTTGCCATTATTAAGTTCTTGTAGATGGTTTGTAGACAATGTGATTTCTATTGGTGGGGGTTCACAAGGACTGACTGGTTTTCACTGAAGAGAGCTAAATAATATCCAGATTTGACCTGTACTCTTGTTACTTGTCGTTGTAAACTTTCCTAAGCTTTTCCCGAATATTTTCCCGTTAATTTCACCTGTTTTACCTCTCAACTTCCTTTTCCGTCATTTACATATGCTATGATAGGGACTGGTCACTAGCAACGTAAATAGCAGGAGACAAGCTAAACCGAAGAGTAAAGTTAATTGTTGATATTTTACAATATGCATTTGTAAGATCAGAAGTCTGCAGACAGATTAGCTTTCATAGCACATCCCTACATTCTTACACCTACAGTCACCCTCTTACACCTACCGTCACTCATCTTCCCATTTACCCTGTCTGTCCATCAAATCCCTGCCTCACCCCCTGTCCCCTCTAAACCTCCCTGTCTGTCCATCAAATCCCTGCCTCACCCCCTGTCCCCTCTAAACCTCCCTGTCTGTCCATCAAATCCCTGCCTCACCCCCTGTCCCCTCTAAACCTCCCTGTCTGTCCATCAAATCCCTGCCTCACCCCCTGTCCCCTCTAAACCTCCCTGTCTGTCCATCAAATCCCTGCCTCACCCCCTGCTGTCCCCTCTAAACCTCCCTGTCTGTCCATCAAATCCCTGCCTCACCCCCTGCTGTCCCCTCTAAACCTCCCTGTCTGTCCATCAAATCCCTGCCTCACCCCCTGTCCCCTCTAAACCTCCCTGTCTGTCCATCAAATCCCTGCCTCACCCCCTGTCCCCTCTAAACCTCCCTGTCTGTCCATCAAATCCCTGCCTCACCCCCTGTCCCCTCTAAACCTCCCTGTCTGTCCATCAAATCCCTGCCTCACCCCCTGTCCCCTCTAAACCTCCCTGTCTGTCTATCAAATCCCTGCCTCACCCCCTGTCCCCTCTAAACCTCCCTGTCTGTCTATCAAATCCCTGCCTCACCCCCTGCTGTCCCCTCTAAACCTCCCTGTCTGTCCATCAAATCCCTGCCTCACCCCCTGCTGTCCCCTCTAAACCTCCCTGTCTGTCCATCAAATCCCTGCCTCACCCCCTGTCCCCTCTAAACCTCCCTGTCTGTCCATCAAATCCCTGCCTCACCCCCTGTCCCCTCTAAACCTCCCTGTCTGTCTATCAAATCCCTGCCTCACCCCCTGTCCCCTCTAAACCTCCCTGTCTGTCCATCAAATCCCTGCCTCACCCCCTGTCCCCTCTAAACCTCCCTGTCTGTCCATCAAATCCCTGCCTCACCCCCTGTCCCCTCTAAACCTCCCTGTCTGTCCATCAAATCCCTGCCTCACCCCCTGCTGTCCCCTCTCATTGTTCTGTGTTTGCTCACCTCTGGGCCTATAGACTGAGTGCTCTGTTTCAAGGGTTCTCTGTTCTCACTGTGATTATACTGCCCTCAACCCTTCATCCCGGACGTGCCGTCATTACTGTCACATCATCCCTGTAACCCGTGACGGTGATGACGCGAATGTGACGACACAAAGGTTGTAGGTGGCGGCGTTCCCGCCAGGAAGGAGAGTATACGTGCTGTTACGGCACACGGACCCAAAAATAACGACTTCTAGATGAGCAGAACATATGAATGTTTACGAGACGTTAGGGGATTTTTGTGAACATTTGGTGTGTGACTATTTGTATACCGTAGACAAGTTAATAATAAAAACCATTGCTGTCTTCAGTGAATTACTTTTTCACAGTATTTGTCACCCAAAGACGCATTCTTTAAACAAATAACGTCACAGTATGAAAACATATTTTAGATTTACTTTACATTGTGGATGGGTGGGGTTTGTCTTCGACTCATTAAGTGTTCAGAACCAGAACTGACTGCATTGATGACTCACTCCCCACAGTGAAGAAACATTCATGATTCCCAATTGTCTTCACAGGATAGTAGAACCAGAAGAAGAAACAACATTTTGACGCTCCCGTTTGTCTTGAGAGGGGAGGAACAGTGGCACATTGAAGAAAGCAATGCATGATTCCTTTATCAATATAAACTGAATGTGATGAAAATTGCGCTGATGGTTCATCAATTCCACACATAGCAGAAATGAACCGGGGCCGTCTGGCTTGGTGATGAATGTGTTGCTTGGCTGCCACTGTACACAGCATCCCAGCCTTTCCCAGCCTGCCCATTGGCTTGTCCCTCTCAGGGCGCAGTTCCAGAGACGACCACTGGGTTGCAGTAATATATTGGAGAAATCATGACTACGACCACACCGCACCAGTGGAGGCTGGTGGGACAATGGGCTCATTGTAATGGCTGGAATGGAATGAATGAAAAAGGTATCACAACACATCCGTTACATTGATTCTACTCCAGTCATTACAATGAACCCATTCCTCCTAAAGCTGCTCCCACTAGCCGCCGCTGTGGCACACCATGTTCCTGCTGCGTGAGACATTTTCAGAAGGAAAAAATGTAGGCTACAAACGGCACTTTGACATACAAGCTGATTCAGCTCATCTGCAGCCAAATGATTTGCTTGTTATCCCCGAACGATGACGAAGGCACCTCATCCTCTCCTGTCTGTCCGCTAGTATCAGGGGGAACATTATATTGCGCGTGCTTTACGTTTTAGTCTTATTTCAGAGGTTATTTACCTGGTATTCTCTGAGGAATGATGTGTTCCCAATATGTCAAATCTCAAGGAGACCAACATGTAAACATGAGCGTGTACAGTAGGTGGTTATTACTTCATACTATTTCAAAGTAAACAGCGAACTGGAAAATACACATCATTAAGTAAAAACCAGGTCAAATCTGAACCATTAAATCATTACCGACGTAAAAGGGGTGATGTGTTAACACTATCCCACATAGTACTACTATACCCCTCTCTCTCAGTGGTGTTGATGGGTTAACACTAGCCCACATAGTACTACTATACTCCTCTCTCCCAGTGGTGTTGATGGGATAACACTAGCCCACATAGTACTACTATCTACCCCTCTCTCCCAGTGGTGTTGATGGGTTAACACTAGCCCACATAGTACTACTATCTACCCCCTCTCTCCCAGTGGTGTTGATGGGTTAACACTAGCCCACATAGTACTACTATCTACCCCCTCTCTCCCAGTGGTGTTGATGGGTTAACACTAGCCCACATAGTACTACTATCTACCCCCTCTCTCCTAGTGGTGTTGATGGGTTAACACTATCCCACATAGTACTACATTTTACCCCCTCTCTCCCAGTGGTGTTGTGTTAACACTAGCCCACATAGTACTACTATACCCCTCTCTGCCAGTGGTGTTGATGGGTTAACACTAGCCCACATAGTACTACTATCTACCCCCTCTCTCCCAGTGATGTTGATGGGTTAACACTAGCCCACAGAGTACTACTATCTACCCCCTCTCTCCCAGTGATGTTGATGGGTTAACACTAGCCCACATAGTACTACTATCTACCCCCTCTCTCCCAGTGGTGATGGGTTAACACTAGCCCACATAGTACTACTATCTACCCCTCTCTCCCAGTGGTGTTGATGGGTTAACACTAGCCGACATAGTACTACTATACTCCTCTCTCCCAGTGGTGTTGATGGGTTAACACTAGCCCACATAGTAGTACTATCTACCCCCTCTCTCCCAGTGGTGTTGTGTTAACACTAGCCCACATAGTACTACTATCTACCCCCTCTCTCCCAGTGGTGTTGATGTGTTAACACTAGCCCACATAGTACTACTATCTACCCCTCTCTCCCAGTGCTGTTGATGGGTTAACACTAGCCCACATAGTAGTACTATCTACCCCCTCTCTCCCAGTGGTGTTGTGTTAACACTAGCCCACATAGTACTACTATCTACCCCCTATCTCCCAGTGGTGTTGATGGGTTAACACTAGCCTTCATAGTACTACTATCTACCCCTCTCTCCCAGTGGTTTTGATGGGTTAACACTAGCCCACATAGTACTACTATACTCCTCTCTCCCAGTGGTGTTGTGTTAACACTAGCCCACATAGTACTACTATACTCCTCTCTCCCAGTGGTGTTGTGTTAACACTAGCCCACATAGTACTACTATCTACCCCCTCTCTCCGTGGTGTTGATGGGTTAACACTAGCCCACATAGTACTACTATCTACCCCCTCTCTCTCAGTGGTGTTGATGGGTTAACACTAGCCCACATAGTACTACTATCTACCCCCTCTCTCCCAGTGGTGTTGATGGGTTAACACTAGCCCACATAGTACTACTATCTACCCCTCTCTCTCAGTGGTGATGGGTTAACACTAGCCCACATAGTACTACTACCTACCCCCTCTCTCTCAGTGGTGTTGATGGGTTAACACTAGCCCACATAGTACTACTATCTACCCCTCTCTCCCAGTGCTGTTGATGGGTTAACACTAGCCCACATAGTAGTACTATCTACCCCCTCTCTCCCAGTGGTGTTGTGTTAACACTAGCCCACATAGTACTACTATCTACCCCCTATCTCCCAGTGGTGTTGATGGGTTAACACTAGCCTTCATAGTACTACTATCTACCCCTCTCTCCCAGTGGTTTTGATGGGTTAACACTAGCCCACATAGTACTACTATACTCCTCTCTCCCAGTGGTGTTGTGTTAACACTAGCCCACATAGTACTACTATACCCCTCTCTCCCAGGGGTGTTGATGGGTTAACACTAGCCCACATAGTACTACTATACTCCTCTCTCCCAGTGGTGTTGTGTTAACACTAGCCCACATAGTAGTACTATCTACCCCCTCTCTCCCAGTGGTGTTGATGGGTTAACACTAGCCCACATAGTACTACTATCTACCCCCTCTCTCTCAGTGGTGTTGATGGGTTAACACTAGCCCACATAGTACTACTATCTACCCCCTCTCTCCCAGTGGTGTTGATGGGTTAACACTAGCCCACATAGTACTACTATCTACTCCTCTCTCCCAGTGGTGTTGATGGGTTAACACTAGCCCACATAGTCCTACTATCTACCCCTCTCTCCCAGTGGTGTTGATGGGTTAACACTAGCCCACATAGTACTACTATCTACCCCGCTCTCCTAGTGGTGTTGATTTGTTAACACTAGCCCACATAGTACTACTATCTACCCCCTCTCTCCCAGTGGTGTTGATGGGTTAACACTAGCCCACATAGTACTACTATCTACCCCTCTCTCCCAGTGGTGTTGATGGGTTAACACTAGCCCACATAGTACTACTATCTACCCCTCTCTCTCAGTGGTGATGGGTTAACACTAGCCCACATAGTACTACTATCTACCCCCTCTCTCCCAGTGGTGTTGTGTTAACACTAGCCCACATAGTACTACTATACCCCTCTCTCCCAGTGGTGTTGATGGGTTAACACTAGCCCACATAGTAGTACTATCTACCCCCTCTCTCCCAGTGGTGTTGATGGGTTAACACTAGCCCACATAGTACTACTATCTACCCCCCTCTCTCTCAGTGGTGTTGATGGGTTAACACTAGCCCACATAGTACTACTATCTACCCCCTCTCTCCCAGTGGTGTTGATGGGTTAACACTAGCCCACATAGTACTACTATCTACCCCCTCTCTCCCAGTGGTGTTGATGGGTTAACACTCGCCGACATAGTACTACTATACTCTTCTCTCCCAGTGGTGTTGATGGGTTAACACTAGCCCACATATTACTACTATCTACCCCCTCTCTCCCAGTGGTGTTGTGTTAACACTAGCCCACATAGTACTACTATCTACCCCCTCTCTCCCAGTGGTGTTGTGTTAACACTAGCCCACATAGTACTAATATCTACCCCCTCTCTCCCAGTGGTGTTGATGGGTTAACACTAGCCCACATAGTACTACTATCTACCCCCTCTCTCCCAGTGGTGTTGATGGGTTAACACTAGCCCACATAGTACTACTATCTACCCCCCTCTCCCAGTGGTGTTGATGGGTTAACACTAGCCCACATAGTACTACTATCTACCCCCTCTCCCAGTGGTGTTGATGGGTTAACACTAGCCCACATAGTACTACTATCTACCCCCTCTCTCTCAGTGGTGTTGATGGGTTAACACTAGCCCACATAGTACTACTATCTACCCCCTCTCTCCCAGTGGTGTTGATGGGTTAACACTAGCCCACATAGTACTACTATCTACCCCCTCTCTCTGTGGTGTTGATGGGTTAACACTAGCCCACATAGTACTACTATCTACCCCCTCTCTCTCAGTGGTGTTGATGGGTTAACACTAGCCCTCATAGTACTACTATACTCCTCTCTCCCAGTGGTGTTGTGTTAACACTAGCCCACATAGTACTACTATCTACCCCCTCTCTCCCAGTGGTGTTGATGGGTTAACACTAGCCCACATAGTACTACTATCTACCCCCTCTCTCTCAGTGGTGTTGATGGGTTAACACTATCCCACATAGTTCTACTATACCCCTCTCTCCCAGTGGTGTTGATGGGTTAACACTAGCCCACATAGTACTACTATCTACCCCTCTCTCTGTGGTGTTGATGGGTTAACACTAGCCCACATAGTACTACTATCTACCCCCTCTCTCTCAGTAGTGTTGATGGGTTAACACTAGCCCACATAGTACTACTATCTACCCCCTCTCTCCCAGTGGTGTTGTGTTAACACTAGCCCACATAGTACTACTATCTACCCCTCTCCAGTGATTTTGATGCGTTAACACTAGCCCACATAGTACTACTATCTACCCCTCTCTCCCAGTGGTGTTGATGGGTTAACACTAGCCCACATAGTGCTACTATCTACCCCTCTCTCTCAGTGGTGTTGTTGTGTTAACACTAGCCCACATAGTACTACTATCTACCCCTCTCTCCCAGTGATGTTGATGGGTTAACACTAGCCCACATAGTACTACTATACTCCTCTCTCCCAGTGGTGTTGATGGGTTAACACTAGCCCACATAGTACTACTATACTCCTCTCTCTCAGTGGTGTTGATGGGTTAACACTAGCCCACATAGTACTACTATCTACCCCCTCTCTCCCAGTGGTGTTGATGGGTTAACACTAGCCCACATAGTACTACTATCTACCCCCTCTCTCCCAGTGGTGTTGATGGGTTAACACTAGCCCACATAGTACTACTATCTACCCCCTCTCTCTCAGTGGTGTTGATGGGTTAACACTAGCCCACATAGTACTACTATCTACCCCTCTCTCCCAGTGGTGTTGATGGGTTAACACTAGCCCACATAGTACTACTATCTACCCCCTCTCTCCCAGTGGTGTTGATGGGTTAACACTAGCCCACATAGTACTACTATCTACCCCTCTCTCCCAGTGCTGTTGATGAGTTAACACTAGCCCACATTGTACTACTATCTACCCCCTCTCTCCCAGTGCTGTTGATGGGTTAACACTAGCCCACATAGTACTACTATCTACCCCCTCTCTCCCAGTGGTGTTGATGGGTTAACAGTAGCCCACATAGTACTACTATCTACCCCTCTCTCCCAGTGGTGTTGTGTTAACACTAGCCCACATAGTACTACTATCTACCCCTCTCTCCCAGTGCTGTTGATGGGTTAACACTAGCCCACATAGTACTACTATCTACCCCCTCTCTCTCCCAGTGGTGTTGATGGGTTAACACTAGCCCACATAGTACTACTATCTACCCCTCTCTCCCAGTGCTGTTGATGGGTTAACACTAGCCCACATAGTACTACTCTCTACCCCCTCTCTCCCAGTGGTGTTGATGGGTTAACACTAGCCCACATAGTACTACTATCAAATCAAATCAAATCAAATTTATTTATATAGCCCTTCGTACATCAGCTGATATCTCAAAGTGCTGTACAGAAACCCAGCCTAAAACCCCAAACAGCAAGCAATGCAGGTGGAGAAGCACGGTGGCTAGGAAAAACTCCCTAGAAAGGCCAATACCTAGGAAGAAACCTAGAGAGGAACCAGGCTATGTGGGGTGGCCAGTCCTCTTCTGGCTGTGCCGGGTGGAGATTATAACAGAACATGGTCAAGATGTTCAATGTTCATAAATGACCAGCATGGTCGAATAATAATAAGGCAGAACAGTTGAAACTAGAGCAGCAGCACAGTCAGGTGGAAGTTGAAACTGGAGCAGCAGCATGGCCAGGTAGACTGGGGACAGCAAGGAGTCATCATGTCAGGTAGTCCTGGGGCATGGTCCTAGGGCTCAGGTCAGTTGAAACTGGAACAGCAGCATGGCCAGGTGGACTGGGGACAGCAAGGAGTCATCATGTCAGGTAGTCCTGGGGCATGGTCCTAGGACTCAGGTCCTCCGAGAGAGAGAAAGAAAGAGAGAAGGAGAGAATTAGAGAACGCACACTTAGATTCACACAGGACACCGAATAGGACAGGAGAAGTACTCCAGATATAACAAACTGGAACAATCTACCCCCTCTCCCAGTGGTGTTGATGGGTTAACACTAGCCCACATAGTACTACTATCTACCCCCTCTCCCAGTGGTGTTGATGGGTTAACACTAGCCCACATAGTACTACTATCTACCCCTCTCCCAGTGATTTTGATGCGTTAACACTAGCCCACATAGTACTACTATACTCCTCTCTCCCAGTGGTGTTGTGTTAACACTAGCCCACATAGTACTACTATACTCCTCTCTCCCAGGGTGTTGATGGGTTAACACTAGCCCACATAGTACTACTATACTCCTCTCTCCCAGTTGTGTTGTGTTAACACTAGCCCACATAGTACTACTATCTACCCCCTCTCTCCCAGTGGTGTTGATGGGTTAACACTAGCCCACATAGTACTACTATCTACCCCCTCTCTCTCAGTGGTGTTGATGGGTTAACACTATCCCACATAGTTCTACTATACCCCTCTCTCCCAGTGGTGTTGATGGGTTAACACTAGCCCACATAGTACTACTATCTACCCCTCTCTCTCAGTGGTGTTGATGGGTTAACACTAGCCCACATAGTACTACTATCTACCCCCTCTCTCTCAGTAGTGTTGATGGGTTAACACTAGCCCACATAGTACTACTATCTACCCCCTCTCTCCCAGTGTTGTTGTGTAACACTAGCCCACATAGTACTACTATCTACCCCTCTCCCAGTGATTTTGATGCATTTAACACTAGCCCACATAGTACTACTATCTACCCCTCTCTCCCAGTGGTGTTGATGGGTTAACACTAGCCCACATAGTGCTACTATCTACCCCTCTCTCTCAGTGGTGTTGTTGTGTTAACACTAGCCCACATAGTACTACTATCTACCCCTCTCTCCCAGTGATGTTGATGGGTTAACACTAGCCCACATAGTACTACTATACTCCTCTCTCCCAGTGGTGTTGATGGGTTAACACTAGCCCACATAGTACTACTATACTCCTCTCTCTCAGTGGTGTTGATGGGTTAACACTAGCCCACATAGTACTACTATACTCCTCTCTCTCGTGGGTGTTGATGGGTTAACACTAGCCCACATAGTACTACTATCTACCCCCCTCTCTCCCAGTGGTGTTGATGGGTTAACACTAGCCCACTAGTACTACTATCTACCCCCCTCTCTCCCAGTGGTGTGATGGGTTAACACTAGCCCACATAGTACTACTATCTACCCCCTCTCTCTCAGTGGTGTTTGATGGGTTAACACTAGCCCACATAGTACTACTATCTACCCCTCTCTCCCAGTGGTGTTGGATGGGTTTACACTAGCCCACATAGTCTACTATCTACCCCCTCTCTCCCAGTGGTGTTGATGGGTTAACAGTAGCCCACATAGTACTACTATCTACCCCTCTCTCCCAGTGCTGTTGATGAGTTAACACTAGCCTACATAGTACTACTATCTACCCCCTCTCTCCCAGTGGTGTTGATGGGTTAACAGTAGCCCACATAGTACTACTATCTACCCCTCTCTCCCAGTGGTGTTGTGTTAACACTAGCCCACATAGTACTACTATCTACCCCTCTCTCCCAGTGGTGTGATGGGGTTAACACTAGCCCACATAGTACTACTATCTACCCCCTCTCTCTCCCATGGTGTTGATGGGTTAACACTAGCCCACATAGTACTACTATCTACCCCTCTCTCCCATAGCTGTTGATGGGTTAACACTAGCCCACATAGTACTACTCTCTACCCCCTCTCTCCCAGTGGTGTTGATGGGTTAACACTAGCCCACATAGTACTACTATCTACCCCCTCTCCAGTGGTGTTGATGGGTTAACACTAGCCCCACATAGTACTACTATCTACCCCCCTCTCCCAGTGGTGTTGATGGTGTTAACACTAGCCCACATAGTACTACTATCTACCCCCTCTCCCAGTGGTGTTGATGGGTGTAACACTAGCCCACATAGTACTACTATCTACCCCCTCTCTCTCAGTGGTGTTGATGGGTTAACACTAGCCCACATAGTACTACTATCTACCCCCTCTCTCTCAGTGGTGTGATGGGGTTAACACTAGCCCACATAGTACTACTATACTCCTCTCTCCAGTGGTGTTGTGTTAACACTAGCCCACATAGTACTACTATACTCCTCTCTCCCAGGGGTGTGATGGGTTAACACTAGCCCACATAGTACTACTATACTCAATCAAATCAAATCAAATTTATTTGTCACATACACATGGTTAGCAGATGTTAATGCGAGTGTAGCGAAATGCTTGTGCTTCTAGTTCCGACAATGCAGTAATAACGAACAAGTAATCTAACTAACAATTCCCCCAAAAAACTACTGTCTTATACAGAGTGTAAGGGGATAAGAATATGTACATAAGGATATATGAATGAGTGATGGTACAGAACAGCATAGGCAAGATACAGTAGATGATATCGAGTACAGTATATACATATGAGATGAGTATGTAAACCAAGTGGCATAGTTAAAGTGGCTAGTGATACATGTATTACATAAGGATGCAGTCGATGATATAGAGTACAGTATCTACGTATGCATATGAGATGAATAATGTAGGGTAAGTAACATTATATAAGGTAGCATTGTTTAAAGTGGCTAGTGATATATTTACATCATTTCCCGTCAATTCCCATGATTAAAGTGGCGGAGTAGAGTCAGTGGCATTGACAGTGTGTTGGCAAGTAGCCACTCAATGTTAGTGGTGGCTGTTTAACAGTCTGATGGCCTTGAGATAAAAGCTGTTTTCAGTCTCTCGGTCCCAGCTTGATGCACCTGTACTGACCTCGCCTTCTGGATGACAGAGGGGTGAACAGGCAGTGGCTCGGGTGGTTGATGTCCTTGATGATCTTTATGGCCTTTTCCTGTAGCATCGGGTGGTGTAGGTGTCCTGGAGGGCCAGGTAGTTTGCCCCCGGTGATGCGTTGTGCAGACCTCACTACCCTCTGGAGAGCCTTACGGTTTGAGGGCGGTGCAGTTGCCATACCAGGCGGTGATACAGCCCGCCAGGATGCTCTCGATTGTGCATCTGTAGAAGTTTGTGAGTGCTTTTGGTGACAAGCCGAATTTCTTCAGCCTCCTGAGGTTGAAGAGGCGCTGCTGCGCCTTCTCACGATGCTGTCTGTGTGAGTGGACCAATTCAGTTTGTCTGTGATGTGTATGCCAGGAACTTAAACTTCTACCCCTCTCCACTACTGTTCATCGATGTGGATGGGGGGGTGTTCATGCTGTTTCCTAAGTCCACAATCATCTCCTTAGTGGTT